>NC_056612.1:28787966-28795466 GCF_018340385.1 Cyprinus carpio | reverse complement strand
AAAGAGAATATAAAAGTGAGACCTAATTCAATATATAAAAAATAAGATCAAATAAAAACATCTATTCCTGGAAAACAGATGGAAAGTTAGAGAATGTTTTTCTCTTGTTGTTCTCCAAAAAAATTATTATCAACAAGTCTACTAATAATAAAACAACCAACAACACCAAAAAAATATAAGAAGAAAACATACAACATTTTATATTATAATATTCTCTACTAATATCATGTGCATTAATAATGAACTCCTGTATTATTATTTTTTTAATTTTCAAACTTAAAATAGTTTACTCTTTTAGTGTTTTTTTTTATTTTTATTTTTATTTCCTATGGGGTTGAAATGAGTTCCACAAACTATTTATTGTAATTTATAATTATATATTTTAATTTATAAAAGAGCTCAAGTTGTAGCCATAAACTTGTACGTCTTTGAAAGACTTCCAGACCCTAAACTCAGTGTGAACTCATGTAATTTTGCTTTATTTCGTCTCCACAGGTTTCAAGTGCCCCGTCTGTGCCAAGTTTATCTCTTCAGATGAAATGGACCTTCATCTGGTCATGTGCTTGACAAAACCTCGAGTGACGTACAACGGTGAGTGCTTGTGTTTTTCATACAGCAGAAAATGTGTAGGAGTTGCCCTGTAAAGACAGAAAGGCATACACAGTGCTGTAATTATCTCTTCTCGTGGCATGTTAAGACCTGGCAGATGCGTCTCAGAATCAGGTTTGCTGGTTTGCTGCATTGCATTCATGTTCAAACATCTGTTTTTCCAGCAGAAGCATGCAGTGAAATGCTTTTAGTCCCCTGAATCAAAGCTTTGGTGTTTGTGCAGTGAAAATGCTGGAGTGTCTAGCAGCTTTAATGTGTTTAACGTGTTTGTTACTTCAGGTTATTAACGTGTCTCGTGATGATTTGAACAGACATAAGGCAGCTCTTGTCTGATACTAGGTGATGTAGGTATGCGCAATAAAAATATTATACCTCTTTATTTCACAACTTTTTAATGATATTCAAAATTTATATTTGAGCATTTTCTCTAAAAGGACTTTAAATTTTTTTTTTTTCAATTACTCTAAAAATAAAAGAATAATGATTATTAATAATAATAATAATATATTTAGATTTGTGTATTTCCTCAAATGACTTAAAAGTAATATTATTATTATTATTATTATTATTATTATTATTATTATTTCTTCTAAAAAAATGTAATGTGATATTTAGTAGTAGTATTAAATTGTATATCTTGTGTATTTCTTTAAAAAACTTGAGTGGTTTTTGTATTATTATTATTATTATTATTATAAATATTATTATTATATTTGAGCATTTCATCAAAGGACTTAAAAGAGTGATATTTATTATTAAATTATTACAAATTAGCATTTTCTCTAAAAGTAACATTTTTATTATTATTATAAAAAATGTGTGCATTTTCTCTAAAAGTGATTAGCTGCAGGAATATTTAGATTTGTGTATTTCATTTAAAAGGATGTAAAAGAGTGATATTATTTATTAAATTATTATTTTTAATTGTGATATTTAGTAATAGTAGTAGTAGTAGTATTAAATTGTATATTTTGTGCATTCAAAAAACTTAATTTTTTTTGTATTGTTATTATTGTTGTTATAAATATTATTATTATTATTATTATTATTATTATTATTATTATTATTATTATTATATTTGTGCATTCATTAAATGACTTTAAAGAGTGATATTTATTAATAAATTATTATAAAAATTTAGCTATTTCCCTAAATGTGATTTTTAATGTTATTAAATTGTTATTATTAATGTGTGCATTTCCACTAAAAGTAATTACTAGTAGTCGTAATATTTGGTTTTGTGTATTTCCTCTAAATGGACTTAAAAGATTAATGTTTTATTATTATTATTATCATCATTATTATTGTTTGTCAAGATACGGAAAGATTGAGAGACTATTTTAATGACACATTAAAACTGAACGAGCAAATTAACATTTTTCCAAGTACAGTTAAATCCCATGTTTCTTAATTTTATATCACCAGCAGAATGATCGTAAATATTTTATTAATATTTAATTGTATCTGCTCTGGCATTTTGAGTGGAATTTGTTTGAAATATTTATTGTGGTTTTAATCGAGCCAGTCTGAGTCTGTGATGGTTTAGTCCTGGTTTTGCGCTGTCTGTTATGGGTCTGAATCTGAGAGTTTGGATGGATGTCAGTTGTAACATTGTTACAGTGTAAATAAGAGATTCGTTGTACAGTATAGAGATCTTTATTAACTATAATGCAACTTTGTGAGATCGCGATGAACTGAAGTTAGTGACAGCTTTTAAAGATTATTAAGGGAGTTTGCAAATGTGATATTAAATGAATACAACAGTCCGATAAACAAGAAGTTAATATCCAAACAAACAAAGCAGTGTTTCGTTTATGAATGAATGTGTGTTTTTAAATGAATCTACTGTGCGTTCACACCGCCGCCTGTGTTCGGAGCTGCGTTCTCTGGAATCCTCTCAAGCGGTGGACTTCTACGTTTTGATTGGTTGCTGCCCAACCGCGTCATAGCTCATTACCATAAAGTTGCCCTGATTTTAAACTCTCCTCGCGCTCTCAACGGCCAAGTCGCGCCGCGCCGCTCCTCTGCCGCTGCCTCGACGCCGGCTCTCATTGAAAATAATGACTTCCGGCCACTTTGACGCTCTCGACGCTTTTCGTTTATGAATGAATGTGTGTTTCAGCCGAGCCGCTGCACATCTCCAAGCAAACAAAGCGGTGTTTCGTTTATGAATGAATGTGTGTTTTTAAATGAATCTAGTGAGTCAATGATTCAATTACCAATTCAAGATGGCCACTTGCTTCATTCCTGAATGAATCAGTCGTTCAAATGAGTCAATTGAATGAATGATTCAGTGATCAAATCAGTGACTTGCCGCCACCTGCTGGCAGTTTTATTTTTAGTTTTTTTTTTTTTCTAAGTATCATTTCCGTTATTTAAATCATTTCAATCAAACAGTAGTTGTATATTCAAAAGGTTATATTTAAAACATTAATCTCATTCTGAACCTCTCTTAATAATATTAACTAACGAACAACAACTAACAATACATGTCTGTACATTTTAGGGATGCACCGAATGTCCGGCAACCGAAAAAAATCTTTCGTTGTTCGGCCGAATATTATGTACCGAACAATGATTAACGCGATCAAATAGAGGCACGCACTAATGCAGCAAACATGTCGGCAGTGTGAAAGTATTTAATACCCTCAGAGAAAGATGCAGAAATCATTTCAAGCACGAAGCAGCGACAGCAAGAGACTGTTTAGTGCTGCATCACGTCTCCAATGAGAAGAAGAGGTGGCTGCTGCTGGTGGTTAGGTTACTGTATGATGATTGAAATCGTGAAATGGTTTCAAACGATTAGTGAATAAACTGCAGAATGTTATATTTTCTAATGCACGCACGTATTGTATGTATTCTGACAGCGCTGCACAAGCTCTTCTTACTCGTCAGTTGCTCAGTAATGTGACAATGTGATACACGTGATAAACATCTTCCTAAATTCATAATGAGAATAATTTCTAAATCTGCATGCTCTTGTCAACAAAAAGAAGCACTGAGATCTTCCTTCAGGTTTCTGCCAAAATAAAAGCTGAGAAAAAGCAACAACTCCGTCAGCATACGTAAATGATAGTATTGTAATTTTACTGTTGTTCTATAAAATAAAATAAAAAAGACAATAATAATGATAATAATAATTACCCTACAACAGCTCTATTAATACATTTATTATAACATTCACACACAGTGGTCCAATTGGGATCTGTAATATATTCTAATGTTTAAAAAGAAGTCTCTTCTGCTCAGCAAGGCTGCCTTTATTTGTACAGTAAAAAATACATGCCTGATTCAAGTCTGAAAAATGGCCAAAAATATTATTTTACTAAATTATTAAATTTAAGTTAAATTGTGCTTTGTTGGTATAATGTCTGCTAGAATGTAAAAAAATAAAAAAATAAATCTGTTAAGTAAATATTTTTAAATTGTTGTTTTGTAATTGTTTTTTTTTATTTGAAAAGCAGGACAAAACCATAAAAAGCACATTTTGGCTATTTAATTCCTGCAATGGTGAAAAAAAGAAGGCAAAATAGGCCTACATGGGGAAAACATGAAAAAACGTGTTCAGTATTCGGCCTTTGGCCCAGTGTTTCATTTTGTTTGGCTTCGGCCAAGAATTTTCATTTCGGTGCATCCCTAATAAATTTACTTGCATGCCATTTTTATGTTGTTCTGTGCCGCCTTTGTAGTGAAAACTAATTTTGTTAATATTGAATTCTTAGCTTAATTTGACATATGACATACTTCTAATAAAGTTACAAAAAATGCGATTGCAAAGAATTCAAAAAATGCCCCTGTAAATCAAATATTACCTTGTAATGGGAAGGCTAACTTTCGTTATTGATCAGAAAGTGCTCCAAAAAAGAAGAGTAAGCGTAGAGCCCTGTGAGTGTGTATTTATCCCCTCTTTCCATCTGAATGATTTCCTCGTCTTGTTGTTATAGCCCTTTGTCATGTTTTTAGGCGTTGTCAGTTTCCATAAACTCAACGAGACCGATAGAGTCGTCCGTGCAGCTGGGAAAAGAGCCAAAGCCAGAGACCAAATCAGATCTGAAACAACACCAGATTCCAGCGGAAAATCAAACATCGCGTGATCACTGACAGCTGCATCGTTTACAAAGTAATACTTAAAATACATTAACTAGGGCTGTCAAATAATTAAAGCATTTAATCTAAGTATCACAATGTGCTGATTAATTCAATTTATTTTTTCGCTAATTAACTGCACATCAGTTTTGGCTGAGAAATTACCCCCGAAGATCAAGTCATTATTGTGTTAAATGACAAAAGCATTGAAGAGACATTATAATAAATGGGTATTAATGTGTTTTTTTTGTGTGTGTGTGTTTAATGAAATATTACATTATTTAAAAAAAAATTAACTAATGAGTGAGTTACTGAATTACTCACTCAACCAAGTTTGTTTTATTCAGAAACATAGCAAGTAACTGTCTTTATGAAAGAGTCACTGAATCATTGACTCACTCGATTCATTTGAACAGCTGATTCATTTAAAAATGTAGCAAGTAACTGTTTTTATGAGTGAGTCACTGAATCATTGACTCACTCGATTCATTCGAACAGCTAATTCATTCAAAAATGTAGCAAGTGGCTGTTTTTATGAGTGAGTCACTGAATCATCGACTCACTCGATTCATTCGAATAGCTGATTCATTTAAAAATGTAGCAAGTAACTGTTTTTATGAGTGAGTCACTGAATCATTGACTCACTCGATTCATTCGAACAGCTGATTCATTCAAAAATGTAGCAAGTGGGTGTTTTTATGAGTGAGTCACTGAATCATCGACTCACTCGATTCATTCGAACAGCTGATTCATTCAAAAATGTAGCAAGTAACTGTTTTTATGAGTGAGTCACTGAATCATTGACTCACTCGATTCATTCAAAAACGTGGATTCATTGAGTAGAGAATCACTGCTTTGTGTCAGAAACGCTGGCTTTGATTGCAACTGGAAAACAGCACTAATTATGAGTGAGGCTCTATAATGTTCTCTTGACACCAGTGTGTGCTTCCTTTCCCTCCAAACTCTGGAGTCGTTTAGTTTTCCGTGACTCACTGGTGTTTTATTGTTGGAGGCCGTCTGTGGAGCTCCAGCAGGTCCGCAGATGCCTGACTGTTGGGTGTGTTTTTGGCTGAGGATGAGAAATGCCCCCCTGCTTCATTCTTCCTCTCATTTTGACGACGGCAGCTAATTTTATCTTCATACATGAACACAACTGCGTTTTAAGAGTGTAAAAAAAGCAGCTCTGGTTGGTTTGTTGTATGAGAATGTCTGTCGCCACAAATCTCTGTGCATAATAGCTGTATAATAACATTGATCCTTGCATAATGTTTTCTTAATCACAGGTTCTCGGTTTAGTTAGTTTTAGTACACTGGTAGTATTAAATTTACAGCTATAACTAATACAAATTCAATAACCATAATTATATCTAATTCAAACTTAAACTTAAATATATTAGTGGTTAAAATTATATATTTTAAATTGTTTAAGTAAAATTATTTACTAAATTAATATATTAGAAATATTAATATTTAAATAATATTATTAAAATTGTGTGTGTGCGTGTGTTAGTATACATGTAGTTCTGTGTGTGATATATATTTATACTGTATATTAATATATATAAAATGTAATATAATTTATATTGTTTAAGTATAATTATATTGTACCAAAAGAATATCCATTATATTAAAAAAATAAAATATTAATGTTACTTTATGTATATTTATGTGTATGTTAACAAAAAAGTACATACTAGTGAATTGTGCAATATGTAACATCCAGAGCATTCATTAAGAAATCAAATAGACTTAATGGCAGCTTCTTGAGTTATGTAAGCTTTAGAGAGAGGTGTGTGTGTGTGTGTGTGCGTGTGTGTGTGTGTGTGTGTGTCTCGTTGTGGGGAGTTTGTGAGTGTTTGTGAGTTGGTCCAAACACCAGATGCATTGCTCTCCCAGCGGGACCCGTCTCAACACATGGCCTCTGCTGCTGATCTGGGCCAAACACACACACACACACACACACACTGCCCTACACGTAGAGCACTTGGCAGTGAACATAAAGGCACACATGATGAACAAACCGCTTTAGTGTCTTCACTTCAGCTCTCACTCATTTGGAAGGAAGCACTAGTCAGACGCTTGCCACATTTATTAAACACACTCGGCAAACATAATTACTTCATTAAGATTTATTAGTTTAGTTTGACAGATAACAAGAGCCAGTAGATGAGGAACGCCACCTTGGTGAGGATAAAGACAAAAGTGACAAGGGACAGACAGCAGCCCAAATCAACAGAATATTTGCCGAAGTCAAAAAACAATTAATGGCTATATTTTAAATATTTTTTTAATATATAAATCTGTTGTGAGGTGAATCCTGTGTTCATCTGTAGTTTCTCTGGTCTGTTTACCTGTTCTTTCTGAGCACATGTTCAAAAGCAGCGCTGGTCAGTGACCGTCTTGTTACGATGGGAACGGGACGGTTTAATCTCCTGCTTAGTGATCCGTCAGACGTGTGTTAATTACTGCACAGGATCTGTAGCGTTCACTCGTTTGTGAAGCCGTAGGGAAGAGCGTCACCATGCCAACCTCACCTCGAGCGACCTGTGACCTTTAACTCGACCGTCTGACGTGAGTTCGGATCAAACACAGCCACGTTTGCTTCCAGTTCTCAGGACACATCTTCATTTTTCATTTGCATTTATTTTATTTATTTTTTTGCAATATACATACTTTTTTAATTAAAAACATTTTAAAATGTATTTAATTTTTTGTTTTTATTTATTTTAATTTTTAAGCAATTTCGAAACAAGAAACAATGTTATTGAAGACATTGAAAAAAGGGTTAAATACTTTTTTTATTAT
>NC_056612.1:28622966-28782966 GCF_018340385.1 Cyprinus carpio | reverse complement strand
CAAAAGCGGCACCTAGTGGCAAAGAATGAACTTGCATTTTCATTCAGACCAACTTTAAAAAAAGACCAATAAGTGGGCGGGCAATATGCTAATGTTTTATGTTGACTTCAACATAAAACGGCTTGGGATTCGTTTTAAAAATGACTCATTTCAGTGATTCAGATTCAGTGACTCTTTCTTTTGAGAGACAATAACTTTATACACAGTGCACTTTCAGATTTAAAACTTTGCAGGATGTTTTGATTCACTTTGTTACACACTGCATGAAAGGTCATTTTCAAAAATCCATAATAGTGGCACAGAATTTTAGAGGGTTGTTGGTTGCCAGGGTGGTGTTATGTGGTTATTAGGTGCTGTGGTTGGTTGCCAGGGTGTTAAGTGGTCGTTAGAGTGCTGTGGATCGTTGCCAGGGTTTTTTTGTGGGTGATTGCCATGGTTGTTGGGGTGTTGTGGGTTGTTGCCAGGGTGTTATGTGGTTGTTAGGATATTGTGAATGGTTGTAACGTGGTTGTTGCGGTGTTGTGGGTTGTTGCCAGGGTGTTATGTGGTTGTTAGGATATTGTGAATGGTTGTAACGTGGTTGTTGGGGTTGTTGCCAGGGTGTTATGTGGTTGTTAGGATATTGTGAATGGTTGTAACGTGGTTGTTGGGGTGTTGTGGTTGGTTGCCAGGGTGTTATGTGGTGATTAGGGTATTGTGAATGGTTGTAATTTGGTTGTTAGTGTGTTGTGGGTGGTTGCCAGGGTGCTATGTGGTCGCTAGGGTGTTGTGAATAGTTGTAATTTGGTTGTTAGGGTATTGTGGGTGGTTGCTAGGGTGCTGTATGTGGACGTTAGGGTGTTGTGAATGGTTGTTATTGTGTTGTGTGTTGTTGCCAGGGTGTTATGTGGTCGTTAGGGTGTTGTGAATGGTTGTAATTTGGTTGTTAGGGTATTGTGGGTGGTGAATGGTTGTTGTGAATGTTGTAATTTGTTTGTTAGGGTTATGGGATGTTGCTGCTGTATGGTGGACTATAGGGTGTGGAATGGTTGTAATTTGGTTGTTAGTGTGTTGTGGTGGTTTGCCAGGGTGCTATTTCGATAGGTGTTGTTAGCGTGTTGTGTGGGGTGGTTGGCAGGGTGCTATGTGCTCGCTAGCTAGCTTTTAATGAATGTAATGGTCGCTTGTTGTAAATTTGAAATCTATGGTGAATTGAATAAGGTTGCAATAAATAGAGGGTTTTGTGGAATTTGGTCGCTAGGGTGCTGTGAATGGTTGTAACTTGGTCGCTAGGGTGTTGTGAATGGTTGTAATTTGGTCGCTAGGGTGTTGTGAAATGGTTGTAATTTGGTCGCTAGGGTGTTTTGAATGGTTGTAATAATGGCTCTAGAATTTACTTAAAAATAAAAAAAACAATTTCAACTTAAATACACCACAACCTAAACTTGCCTCAAACTTAAGCTCTGTTCCTTCAGTTAATGCAGATCTTACGTATAAAGCACAGTCACTCATCTCATGAATATTAAGCAGTGTGAATGATAGGCTCCTCCCACTGCAGGGACGTCAGTGTTTGTGTATATCCTCTCATGATTCGTGTAAAGGGCCGCAGGTGTCTGTTCACCTCTCTCTGCCAACAAACACCAGACTTACTGAACTCAAGATATTAGCTCTTACCTTTGCCACCTTCATCCACAGCCACTGCTCACCATCCAGTTAATTCACTACAAGAAACTACATTTTTCCTGAACCGTCTTTTTCTCATTGAACATCTCATTGCATGCTGAAATGCTTGAGTTGAACTCTGTTGTTCTTGCATGTAAACAGCAGGTCCTGCATTTCTGGAATGAGTCAGAGAAAAATAGATCATCAGCGCCACCTTCTGCTCATTTATAATAGATACTTTTGTTTCCACAGGATGGGCTTCATCCAAGAAACATGCATCACGGTTTCCACAAAAATATTGCGCAACACAACTGTTTTCAACATTGATAATAATCAGAAATGTTTCTTGAGCAGCAAATCATCATATTAGAATGATTTCTGAAGATCATGTGACACTGAAGACTGGAGTAATGATGCTGAAAATACAGCTGCGCATCACAGAAATAAATTACATTTTAGAATTGTTTTAATTGTAATATTTTACAATATTACTGTTTTTAACTTTGGTGAGCAGAAGAGACTTTAAAAATCATAATGTTTCCAACTTTTATTTTATTTTTCATTCATTTATTCATACTAGTACCTCTACATTTTCCTTTTCCAGTAATCACATACAACTGAAAACGTGTTAGTTATTTGCAAATCCTGATTCATGTATTACCCACAACTTCTCCAGATTTTGTTCAGACTCAGACTCGGACTGATTTGGGTTGTTCTTCGTTGTGTTTTCTCAGAGGACGTCTTGACGAAGGACGCAGGAGAATGTGCAATATGTCTGGAGGAGCTGGTGCAGGGAGACACCATCGCACGCCTGCCCTGCCTCTGCATCTATCACAAAGGGTAAAGCTGCTCGTGTGTGTGTGTGTGTGTGTGTGTGTGTGTGTGTGTGACAGACTTGAGTCTGTTCTGTTACAGTAATTCTGCTCTTCTTCTAGCTGTATTGACGAGTGGTTTGAAGTGAACCGATCGTGTCCTGAACATCCTTCAGATTAAAAGCACCTCTCGCACCTTTGCACAGGTAACATTCACAAACCTGAAGCATGAGAATTCATATGCAATTATTAATGACTTATTACAGATCTAATACACTTTTGTGGCATTTAAATGCATGCGTTTTTAAATCAAATTTTAAAATTAATTGTAAATCCTCAGCACAGGATTATCCGAACCTTAACTGTTAACTGATACAATTATTAAAATAAATTAGACAAGCATCTGTGATGGTGCATTTAAAAATACAAACAAATATTTTATTTTAACGTGCAAACAGCAGCATACAAAGCAACATCAAAACCTGGATTCACACATCCTCAAATTATCACACACCAGCAGCGCTTCTGAGAACAGAGAAAAACAGAATAAAATATTATAAAACAAAAAATAATTAAATAGGCCTACACTAAATAGGCCTATAGCTATATCAAATAATTAACAAATTAAGATGACAAAACTAAAACACACACTGAATCCTTTTATGCGCTTTGAAGAACGGCATAGTAGATTTCACCATACTTCACCTCTTGGTCGATTGCATTAGGAATGCACATTTTTCGTATTACAAAATTTCATGAAATGTTATGTTTAAATATGCAAATGAAGCATTGTCTATTTAAATATGCACTAATTTGCATTTATTTCCCGAACATAAATCTGAACGTTGGATAAAGGCAGGTTCAAAACTCGTTTTAGTTTTTTATTGAAATATTAAAGGTTTTCCCAGAAGGGATTTTGGATTTCTCTTTTTAATCACTCCATAAATCAGAAAATACTGTCAGAGAGAGAAAAACATGTATTTAGGAGTAAAATGTTGTATAAATCAGTGTGAATAAATCTGAACAAACCTCCCAGTAAAACCATCAGAGTATATAGTAGATTTAAAAAAACTGTACAGTTTGGTGCTTGTAAGTAATACTGAAACAGAAAAAAAGAAACTCACAACATTTAAAGATATGAATAGTAATTTAAATCTACACACAAATAGATAAAGTGCAATTAAATGTGTATTTTGAATGTTTTCTTTCCAGTAGCCTAAAACAGCACAATATGGAAAGCCAAATGGTTCAAAATCTCAAAACTGACCAGTGGGTGTAAATCAGTGTTTCTGGCCGTAGCTTCTCACAGTAAATCCTGCTGACGCTCTTTAATCACTGCGTTGTGTTTCATATCTCCAGCCTCCTGGTCGTGAGAAGCACCGCAATGTGAATTTCTTCCTCCTCATAGACACTGTGACTTTGGTCTCGGGACGGCCTGATCGCCGAACGCCCCTCTCTTCTCGTAGCACGGCCCTCCCTAGTCGCCATATAAACTCTAGTGTGCCAAAACTCATTCAGGGAAACTCTTTCCACATCACAGTCCAGCAGAAACCCCAGAGGCGGTCGAGAGCGTCTACTCCAGCGCACCATTGTCCAATCAGGAATGGTGAAGAAGGCGGGTCTTGGGAAGTTCATTTCATTGGTGTCTCTTAATTGGCCCGGACTCAGGGTCAGCTGACTGTGTGGATAATTATCGGAGGATTGTTCTCTGGTAAATGGGACTGTGTCTCTCAGTGCCTTAACTTTCAGATCCCACGGGCCGAAGCGGCGGCTGCGTTTCGATGGACTCGGAGAAAGACGCCTGGATGTGACGGGACACGAGCCCTGATTCGGGTCGGCCCTGAGCCATACTGACAAGTGCCCTGTCTTTCGTAACGGCGACACAGCTGTTTTTCTCTCTCTCTTTCTTCCCGGATGGAGTAACGTCCCATGCATCTGAAGTCTGGTAGCAATATTTCTGCTAACGGTTCAAGATTAACTGTAGCCTGTCACGTGACGTCTGCACCGTCTCAAGATCATTTATGCAAGTGCATCATGTTTTATTTGTGTTGACAAATCTGGGCCTTAATTCAACACATGACTGACTTCTGTCTCTTTATGTAGAGTGAATCTCATCAGAACATCTCAAAAGCAGAAGCAAAAAATACTAAATTATATTTTGCATAAAGAAAATTATGTTTTCTGGGGGAAATTAATATAATGCAATTATTTTTATTGAAATCTGCGTAATTTTAATGGCAGTACAACAAATGCTACCATGTTTAGTAAATACATTACAATTTAATAAATTAATGATATTCAGCGTACTGCTTATAATTTATGCTGATTTTATTTAAAATAATTACATTATATTAATTTATATAAATATACTATATAAATTGGATGGCTGTACAACAAATACTACCATGATGAATAAATTTATTATAATTTAAATAAATTATAACTACAATTTTACTCCTTCAGTATAAGTATTTGTGCACTATGATATTAATTGTACTGCTCTTAAATGCTGATTTTAAATTTAAAAATCATTGTATTTCAGTAATAAAAATCATCACTGAGAATAATAAAAACCAGAAAACTGAAAAGTAAAATTTCCATTCAAATCGGCATAATTTAATGGCAATACAAATACTAATATGATGAATAAGTATATTACAATTTAAATAAATTGTTTAGGATTTAGATTTTTCACTTGATGACAATAATACACATTTTCCCCCTTCTGTACAAGTATTTATACACCACGATTCATGATATTTATTGTACTGCTATTAATTTATGCAGATTTTTTTTTCTTGAAATCATCACTGAAAATAATAAAAAGAAAACTCAAAAATACTACTATTATAAATACATTACTATTTGAATAACGTCATTTTCAATATACATAATTATTTGATATATAATTTTGATTTATTGAAAATGTCAAATAAAAAAAAATAAGTAAATAATGTTAATTTCTTAAGGATCCTAAAATGCACTACTACTTCTTTATGCAAAATATAATTTTATTAATTTAATTTGATTTTGTGATTGGCAGGTTTTGTGAGATTCACCCTTCAGCGTTTTCTGGAAGTGTGACGTGTCACGTGACGTCATTTAGGGCTCCTTCATGTTTAAAATATTGTACATGCATCAAGAGACTGACATATGATCGTCCATCAGGCCAAAAGATTTTCATATTTCACCTTAAATCAAGGAAATTAATTCTCAGGATTATTAAGATTTGTCACATACTTTCATGACAATTACACTCATTCTTCTCGCCCCTTTGATAGTATTTATACATCATTGTAGTATCTGTGGTACTGCTGTTAATTTACGCCGATTTAAATAAAAAAAAACAGTGTATTCCAGTAATAAACACTGAAAATATTTCAAAAAGGAAAACTCAAAAGATGCATTACAGCACTGATGCAAAATGCCTGATTGTTGTGAAAATAATGTCACAAATCTTAATCCTCCTAAAAAGATTTTCTTCATGTAAAATATATGTATTTTTTATATTTGTGATGAAATGTGATTCAAGCGAGTAATTCTGTCTGCGTGTGTCTTAAATCCACCTGTATCTGCTGAAACAAGGTTAGATTCTCTTACGATCTTTGGGATTTATCACCAGTTTCTCAATCTGTTTAATGTAAATCATGTGTGTGTGATTGATATCATAAACACTCTGGGTCACATTTCAGCTGCTTTTCTCAAGATCCACATTATTCTTTGGAGAAAGGTGGTCGTTCTCCAGTAGGGCTTGACGCTTCAGATGGACACGCTGCTAACTAGTTTTTTTAAAAGTTGCTAATCACAGAATCAACAAGGGATTTTTTTTTTTTTTTTGGTTAGAGATTTACACTCATTAAACTCGTTCCCAGTCTCAAGTAAGGCCTTATATGGTTGAGTTTATCTGAAGGCTTAGTTTTGGACTTCAGAGTATCACCGTAGTTGACCTGGCATATCAAAGGTGCCATAATAGCTTTAAAATGCTGCTAATCATGTATGTTGACGGTGATGAGAAGCGCTTTCGATGTGAGGCCACGTCAGCTTCATTACAGCAGGTTTTCTGGTCACATGACAGAAGAAATGGGAAGATGTGGTATACATGTTGCATGGGAAGCACCACTATTTTTAAAAAGCCTTACCAGATATTAGACCATTTGCAAAACTTCTTTTACGAGATATCATTTAGGTAAATAATAAATCCATGTTTTGCTGCTTTGTGCGAATTTCTGTTTCCAGCAGATCTGAGCCTGATGCATCCAACCGGATCCGTGATCGTCAATCAAAGCTTTCAATACACTATAGACTGAGTGTCACTTGTGTTTGTTTGTTTAATTTGCCACCGAACTCCATCAGGTAACGATCTGTCTGATCTAGTTCCATCCTTACAGCAGTCGAGAGGAACATAACAACTAGTAACGCAAGTTAACCTCCTGAAGAGATGCAAACGAAGCAAACTGAAGCTTGTATGTGTTGGATCTCGATGTGAAAGGGTAACAGTGGCCACCAGGATGATCAAAGTTTTTTTTTTTATGATTTAGAGATATTGTAACATTCCATCTGTGTAAAAATAAAATTAAGAAAAAACTATGTACAGACATAATGAGATTAAAAAAGCTAAATCTTTTGAAGCACAGATCTGGATGTCCTTCTGTGTGCATGTGTGTAAAATATTGAATTGCAACGTTTTAATCATCATTAGGTTTGAGAATCCCAGCATCACATGTAAATAAGAAATAATGTGAATTTGTGCATTTTAATATGTTTGAAAGACAAAAGTTCCATAAGACATGGTAATACATGGTTAAATAACACAAAACAAATAACAATAAACGTGTTCAACAGTAATTGATGAGATGTTCAAATTTTGAGATAACGCTCCTTAAAATTGAAATTATTTTTGTAAATCCAGCGTCAAATGCTTCGTGGCCTCTTAATTTTCTGTGTAATTATAGCCGTCTGACTAGTGAGTGGTCTTTGTGGAAAGCTTTCTGAATGTACAGTATATGAGCAGTAGCAGAAGAATTAGAAAGAAAGATTAAATAGTGAATAATTTATTGCTATTGTGTGAATAACATGTAATCAAAATAAAGTAGCCTGACTGTAGTATGATTGAATTTAATCTAATTACACAAAACTAAACCTTAAATAAAGAGTAAGGTGTCCACTTTTATAATTTACTCGGTAATATTAATTACTTCATGTACGTAAAAGGCTAGGGTGCTAACTTAGATTTACTAATCTGTAGGAATGCCGTTAATTTATTTTTTGTTCAGTCTGTTGGTAATTGCATACAAACTGTAAATGTTTTGGGAAAAACCAAACCTATCTTAACTTAACCTACCTAAATACCGTCATAAAGCCAAAGCAAAGCATTAAATTTCACATAACTCAATACCAACATAATCCTAAAATATGCCGTTGCAAGAGGCCAAATAAGAATAAACTGGTGGAATATAAGGTTGATTTTAAGAGTCTTTATCTGTTGATACTTTCCCAGACAAGGCAAGCAGGAGAGAGGATGCGACGACCTCGATGTTCATCGCAATTTGAGAAGACCCTTAGAATGCAGGAGTGAAAGTTGGAGTCAAGCACCAATGAATAACGCCCGCTTAGAAGGCACCATCGGTCTCGTGGAGAAACTCGAAGGTCGCAGAGCCTCCGCATCCACCGTAATGTGAAGGGCCTCAGAAACCAAACTGCGTCTTCACGCTAATCCACAGGATGCACTTCCGCCGAAAGACACAAGAATCCCCATTCTAGAACATGCAAGACAAGTCAACGCAAAAGCTTCCGCTCTCCAGGAAAAGTCTCCGCGGATTGGGTTTGTTTTAAAAGTCCGAGACGTGCCACGAGTGTCCAAGAAAGACCTCTGAAGAAGCAAAAAGACGTTTGTGAAGTTGGTTTGCCAAATCCGTCAACTCAAAGTTGTCATACACCGAATGAAGATGCAGCAAAGACCGCAGAGGTGAGGACTGGCGTCCAGTTGATCGGTCACCATTGTCCTGTGTTCCTTCTCTGGGAAATGCAAAGATCTGACTAAAATATTTAGTCCAAATTATGAACATTGGTCTGGACTTTTCCATTCATGGTTTCTGTATTTGTAAAATGTTATCTTAAATTAAAATGCTCACTGGGGTCTGTGTTAACCACTGATATGACACTAATAGTGTCTAATAGTGTGTACTGAATTTCTTCAAACCAAAGCCGCAGATGAAATACGCGGAGCACTCCTCTCCTTTACTCTGAACCAGATCCAGGATTTCTTTATTCTGAACCACCTAAGACAACATAGATTAATTGAGAAATATATTGTGGAGATACATTTAACAGGTTGTCTTTATTCTGAACCAGCTGAGAGTACATAACGTATAACAGGGTGTTTGCACATTTTATGAAGGTCAATTTAAGACATTTTAAGACCAAGTAAAGACACAAAGAGTTGTCAATCACTTCAAAGATTGAAAATACAACTTACAAAAAATCTTCATTTGCTTTTTTATTCATTTTTCAAAAAAAAAAAAAAAGCTCTTAGAATATGGAAATAACTTCTACTGTATCTTCTGATTGCACTGTAAAAAATGTTCTTCAGTATTTTTGTTTTGTATTCCAGTGCAGATGTCCTAAGATGTTTTAACCAAGATATATTTACTTGAGAAAACCAACAAATATCTGCCAAAGATCTCTTAATCTTAATTCAAAGGGAAAGCCAGGTTTTCTGATATATTTGTTCTTAAGCATAAACTCATTTTGATCAGTTTCTCAGAAAACAAAAGTAAACGTATCTTGATTTAAGGGTGTTTAGATATTGGTACTGGAAAACAAAGTAAAAATACACTGGAAGATATTCATTTTTAGCAATGCGTGCAACATTCTATGACTATGAATTTAAGACTTTCTGTTCTGAATAAGGATTTTTCTATGGCCTTTAATTGTGAAAGGGCAAATAAAGACCTTTTAAGGCTCGCAGAAACCCTGTTTAAATAATTTTATCATTTTGTTTGTTAGAAATTGAAGTTATCTTATACAGATATATACTGTAAGTTTGCATAACAAATATGAAGTTAGTGAAGTAGCATGGTACAGTGATAATACTTCATAGCAGTAATAGTGGTAGGCTACTTATGTATTATACTGATAGGCTCATAAGTACACTTCCATAATGTACTTAAAGTGCACTAATTTTGTACTTAAATGATTCTTTAGTACGATAAACTTAAGATCAAATAAGTGCTCTTAACTGTGATATTTTGGCACACCATGAATAACTAAAATAAGATTTTGACATACTATCTCAGTTTTTGAAAAATGTATTTAATAACCATTGTAGTACACTTGAACCCATCTTTCACAGTACACTCAATTGTACTACAAGTGGTGACTAAATACATTTTTTTTAAAAACAGAGATAGTATGTTAAAAGTGCATTTTAGTTCAAATTCATGGTGTCCCAAAATAACACAGTTGAGCAGTGTTGGAAAGGTTACTGTGGAAATGTAATAGGTTACAGATTACATGTTACCCTTTCTAAAATGTAATAATTTCAATTATTAAAATACTGTAACTGATTACTTTTCTAAAAGTGTTAATCATTTTCAAACATCTAAAGCAGGCAGGGTTAACCTTACAATATACTGACAGGCTGTCAAAATGACTTGAATTAAGATTATAATAATCTAATAATTTTAAAGCACAGCCACTACAAAACAGACTGTCTTTGAAATCAATCTGAGGTTGAACACAGATTTAAAACCATAACAAGAAATAGTTTAGTAGCTATGATACTGTTTTTGAAATTAAATCTTTGCATAGTTATGACAGAAAACAGTGGCATCTAAAAATGCCTAGGAAAAATAAGCAGTTAATCTTAATAAAGCATATAGATAAACCCAAATAGTAAATAAAACAGTTATGGAATAGGCATGTGATCTAAACTCCTGAAACACTGGTGACATTAGATATTTTAGAGCAGTCAATGCAACTTATAAAAGACGTGTGTGTGTGTGTTTGTGTGTGCGCACGTAAATCAATGTGTGTGTGTTGCGTGTGTGTGTGTTGTGTGTGTGTCTGTGTGCGTGTGTGTGTTTGTGTGGGTGCAATGTGTGTGTTGTGTTTGTCAGGTGTGTGTGCGTGTGCGTGTGTCTGTGTGTGTGTGTCTGTGCGTGTGTGTTGTGTGTTTGTGTCTGTGTGTGTGAGCATGTGCGTGTCTGTGTGTGTTTGTGTGTGTGTGTGTGTGTGTGTGTGTGTGTTTGTGTCCGTGTGTGTGCATGTGCGTGTGTGTGTGTGTGTGTGAATGTGCCTGTCTGTGTGTGTTTGTGTGTGTGTGTGTTTGTGTCAGTGTGTGTGTGTCTGTGTGTGTGTGTGTGCGTGTGTGTGTTGTGCGTGTGCATGTGCGTGTCTGTGTGTGTTTGTGTGTGTGTGTGTGTGTTTGTGTCAGTGTGTGTGCATGTGCGTCTGTGTGTGTTTGTGTGTGTGCATGTGTGTGTTTGTGTCAGTGTGTGTGCATGTGCGTGTGTGTGTGTGTGTGTGTGTGTGTGTGTGAAAAATTCAGATGTAACCCCCTTTGTAATCGTTAATGTTTTCATAAGTAACTAATTTAATTACACATTTTTTCTCAGTAACTGTAGCTGATTACAATTACATCTATTTTGTAATTTAATACATCATTTAGTTTACATAATCAGTTACAGTTACTGAGAAAAAATGTGAAATTAAATGAGTTACTTATGAAAATGTTAACATTACAAAGGGGGTTACATCTGAATTTTTCACACACATATACAGTAGATTTTATTAATTTTTTTTCCCAAATTGCAGTGACTGATCTAAATATGAGACACCAATGTTTCAGGAGTTTAGGACACATGCTTATTCTATAACTGTTTTATTTCCTATTTGGGTTTATGTATATGTTTTTTGTTGTTGTTTACGATTAACTGTTAGATGCCAGTGTTTCTGTTTCACAAAAGCTTCTTTGTGGCAAAAGAAGGTTCTTCAGATTAGAAAAAAGTAAGAAAGAGATGGTTCTCTGACTGGTTCTTTGTGGAAACAAAAATGGTTCTTCAGTGGCATCGCTGTGAAGCACCTTTATTTCGGAGTTAGTGTTGTTCCTGGTCAGTCTTGGTGCGGCTGCGGTGTATGATCTCGATGTCTTCGGTGCAGATGAAGCCGTTCTTCTGGAGATTGTCCAGAATGCACTGCGTGTTCTTCACCTGCTCCACCAGCAGCTTCAGGTGAGGAGGAAGAGCCCATCTTACCTGTTTAGCGCTAGACCATCAGCCCTATAATAATCCAGCCCAGGCTCTTTCTTCACAGACATGCGGTCAAAAGTCACTCGAGAAATTCTCTGACATCGGGTTTTACAATTCCGATATACTGCGATTTAAGAAAGCTGAGGCATCTCAACTTCCTCGCGCAAAAGAAGACAAAAGAGTCTGACTCTGCGAAGCTTAAACGGACTACTGGGTGTTGTTTACTTGGTTCCCCACCTTCCTTGTTAACTCTTTCCCCGCCATTGACGAGTTATCTCGTCTTTTAGAAGACAACGCTTCCCCGCCATTGACGAGTTTTTACAGCTTTTTGTGTTTTCACTGTTATACACTCGGGGGCGCTATTACACATCTTCTGAACGAGTACAAAACCTCCAGAACAAAAACACACGTGAACAGGCCAGAGAGAAACGAAAGATCTCTCATGTAAACTGATGCATATGAGAAACAATGTGATCATCAGCAATAGACAGTGTATATAAATGAAAACTGCATAATGTTACAGAGTAAAATGATGATCCAGGAAGTGCTATATGTCTGTGCAAGCTTTGGAGGTGTTGATGGAAGCGAGTTACTGGATTTATGCTTTGATAATAATACTGAATATTATACAGATGTAGTTTTTGATAAAAATGTGATTTTCTCACCTTTTTGCTCAAAACTATACATTTTTATGAAATCTACCTATATTCAAGTGTTGATAAAAAAAGAATGCTTTAAGCTAGAATAAAACAATTTTATTTTGTTTAAAAGTAGAGGCTTTGATCTTTATTTCGGTGTATTGCATATTCAAATATTCAAACAGCAAAATATACTAGAGGCCATCAAACTTTAAATCAAAATCGCTGGCAGGGAAAGGTTTAACTAGGAAGTGAAGCTAAAAGATGAATCTGAATAAGAGTTATGTGGCGAGGTCAGAGAAATAAAACGCTAGCGTTTAGTCAGTCACGAGATTTAATGTTGGTTATGTATTTTATGAGCTGCTTGGGAAAGGCAAAACTGGTTACATTTTTACTAAACTTTACTAAATGTTGTTTATCCAATAAGACTTCCCATTTAACTTCCAAAAAAATAGAAACCTTCAAGGAATTTGGAATGCTTTCACTGGTTGTAATGGGACTTGTATTGGTTTGAATGGAAACTGTAATGTAATTGGCCACCTGCTATTGGTGGCTTGTTAACAAATCCTAAACACTCTACAGAAAACAATAATAACATTAAAATGTATTTGATGGTTTCTATTGTTTGTTTGTTTGTTGTTTTCAGCAAAACAGAACGTTGTCCTAATGTTCTTTAAAACAATTCAAAACCTTTCAAGGGAACGTCTCACAACTTTTAAGTCAGTGTTAAGTGTGTTTATATAATGCTCTTATAACTTTATTAATATTTTGTCATAACATTGAGAAAACATTCTTAAAACAACATCTTCATGATGTTATTTTTACCTGATGAATGTTTTTAAAACACTGAAAGAAAACGTTCTGAGGTCAACATTCTCGGAACGTCTTTGCACTTGAACGTTGCTTTAGAGATTCAAATATTCTAAACATTCTCAAAATGTCCTCATGTTGCTGTTTGTACTTGATGAATTAGTGTAACCTTTAAATAACATTCTAATCACAACAACAAAAAATAGATATTTTAACGGCCTTAGAATATTAAAAATTAACATTTAAATAATGCTATATTTTGGGTGACAAAGTTGTAGTGTTGAAAGAAACGTTTTTGTAACCTTACATTAATGCTCACAAAAAACAACAAAAAACAAAAATAAACGGTCAAAAAATAACGTTATACAAATAATGTTATTTATAGAATCTCAAAATATATATAAAATATAACTAAACTAAAACTATGAGAACTTGCCTGGTGATAACCTTCCTCTTCTTCAAAAAAAAAAAAATATATATTTGCAAATTTGTTAAATATAGTTAAAGTATAGGACTGCAATCATTTTAGCAGCCTGATGGCAACATTAACTGGATAGTTCACCCAAAAATGAAAATTCATTAATCATTTACAATTGATGGTAGCCATTGACTTCAATATTATGGAAAAAAAAGTCAATATGGAAGTCAATAGCTACCATCAAATTTTTGGGGTGAACTATCACTTTATATCAAGCATGTCTGAAACTTGTGGAACTGTGCATTTTTGAGTTGGAAAATTGGTTTTCCATTGCACTTTTCCCAGCAGGAAGTTGGAAATTACCATATACAATAAACCATAACAGTTAACTTCCATTAAAATCAAAAGAGAATAAGATTATTGTACAAGTTCTAGTCCTATCTATCAAACACGATGGTTGAATCAGCTCTAATGTTATTTTATCACATTTTGGCATTACCTCTTAAAAAATGAAGGCTCCAAAAGGGTTGTTTTTGCGACACTCAGAAGTGAAAATAACACAAGCAAGACACAACACAATGAATGCCAGCTAAAATACTTTATGCAGTTGTTTTGCTACCATACGTTACAAATGCTGCACATTCTTCCCCTCGTCTGCGTAGACGAGAACTAACCCGTGGTGTGCATTCTGTAGTAGACTACAGATAAGTGTGCACACAGACACCATTCACGACGCTAATCATCAGATTGAATCTCTTCTGTCCTTTCTTTTTTCGGTTTTTTCAAAGCTTTCTCCAGTTCTTCCATCACAGGCAGAGGTCCCTCGTATTTGTTGGTTTCGATAGACCTGAGTTTCTCCTGATAGTCCTCCGGAAGCCCGTTCTGCTCCGCGCCCATCACAATAACCTGAGACACAGAAGCTACTTCATTTCTACTGCCACATTTGGGATATTTCCATCATTTGAGTTCTACAGAGAACACACCCTCTGCAGGAATCAAGTCTAGACTTTTGAGTGTCATCATAAAATGTAGTTTATTTCAGCCGAGAACAGGAAGGTTCATCATATAAAGTGACTCATTATTCAACTGACTTTTTTTATTACAGTTTTAGTTTTTGCTCTTATTTGTCTTCTATAAGTGCATAAATGTAATGTAGTTAAAATGTAAATGCATGCATTAAGGATATCTTGGGTCCTGACACAATTTCTTTAAACTTCTTCACGATTTTTAATCCAGAGTTTCTGGATTTAAAAGTCTTGATACAGACTTCCACAAAGTAAGGACTTAAAGCAACACTTTGTACATGTTGCAAACAGATCTGCACGCATCCCGCGGAAGAACATTCTAACCGGAGCTACTTCTCCAAGTTTATGTCTATGGCGATTCACGCAGGTATGTGTTACTCCGCAGCGGTGACGACCCGAACAGGCTACAATAGTCCAAATTATTATAAAAATATTCACTTATTATAAATGTACAGTAGTGGTTTGGGATAAGACAAATAGTCGGCTCGGCAGATGAAATTTTGAACACAGAAAAAGTTACATAGTTTTGCTTTAAAAGGTCTTAAATCAGAACAGAACATCTGAAATTCATAAATGTTGCACGTATTACACAAAACGTAAAATAACTTTTTACTGCATCTTCTGATCACAATGCACAAAAGTGCTGTTCTTCCTCGGTATGTGTGTTTTGTTTGCCAGTACAAATATCTACACATCCACATTTACTTAAAATGCAAACGAAGATATAACGCCTTATGCTTAAAATAAGAACACATATCTGTCAATGCGGAATGAAAACTAGTTTTCCCAAGAAATCCTACAGTATTATTTCTTACATTTTCTTTTACTGGGCAAACAGCTCTTAAAGTCATACATTTGCAGAAACCCTGTAATCACCTGATTGTTTCGGTGTCGCAAACTAAATTTGACATGTTCAAATTGTTTAATGTGCATGTGACAAGAACAATATGTTTGCATGCAAATGTTTAGGACAGTATAGAGATTCATTCATAAATTCATAACAAGCACATGTGCTGCTTTACTGTTTTCGTATAGCCTACTAAAAGTGACATGTCCGATTTAAATGGATAAATATGTAGACGTTATTATCTTGTGGCAGAGACTCTTGTGCTGTATTATGAATATTATAGCGCATGTTCCGGATGCTTCGGTTCGAGGTGTTGTTGTTGCACTGACTCAGTTGCTAGCTGTGCTCTATTGTCTCATACAAAGCTGACTGGAGCAAACACCAGAAAAACAGCACAACATTGTCCTTTCAGCAGCAGCACAAATAACACGCATTCTGTTCTGAAGAATGATATTAGATTGCTAGAGAAGCATGCGTTTCTGTTGTTGCATACAGTAGAGGCTGGGAATCACAAGCAGGTTCATTCATTCTTTTATCTAAATCTCCTCTTACTAATTACAGTAATTGTGATGGATCTTTTAATGAATCAGTGGATCCAGTTCACAAAATCAGTCTGAATGATTCATTCACAAATCGAAGCGAGCCGAGTTCAACTTTCTGAATCAGTGATTCGAGCGAAGCGGTGAATAACCCACTGATGGAGGAAGTGATTATTAATCAATAACCGTTTCATTTTCAGTATGTTCCTCAAACAAAACTATCATGTGACTTTTGTCTCTGTTTTTTGCTCACAATTTCCAGACAACATATTTTAGAGCTTGGCAATACTATTATAGGCTACTTTATAGTTATGCTAAGCTCTGTAATATATTATTTGCTAGAAATTGTGAGTAAAAAATATTATTCTGGATATGCCACGCTCTGAAATATTTCAGCTGGGAAAAATTATGAGTAAAAAAAGTTTTATTTTTTAGTTTTTTAGTTATGCCAAGCTCTAAAATATAGCATTTGCTTGAATTTGTGTGAGAAAAATGTTATTCTGGTTATCCGAAGCTCTAAAAAAAAAATAAATTTGCTAGAAACGAAAAAAAAAAAGGATTTAAAAAATTAACTAGAATAATTCATATTTATATAATGCATAAAATTGCACACAGAATTATACGCTACCATTGATTTCCATTTGGTCAAAATTATGAGTAACAAAAAATATTATTCCAGCTATACCAAGATCTAAAATTTTTACAATTTTTATTTATTTATTTATTATATTTTTTTATTTATATTTTTAAGAATAACTAGAATAATATATTCTTTTATAATGTATAAATTTCCAACGTTTTTCCAGGTCTAGATAACTTTTAAAGTTATACTTCCTTATTTATCCTAGTCTGTGAAAATCCTGGTACTTCTTGTTAAGGGGTTGAATTAAAATAAGATGTATCTTAATTTTTATGCCTGGAACACACTGCATGATTTTTGGCTGTCCCTGACTAAAGATTGGCATCATAAAACAATCGTGGCTCCTAATCTGTGCTTTAATGTCATACAGTGAGAGAGGGTCAAAGACCAAAGAGAGCCTACAATTGTTTTCTTCTAACAGATAAGTTCTTGTTAAAAACTAACCAAAATAAAAAAAATAATTACATATCGGCTATCGGCCAAAATGAGTTGAAAATGTAAAATTATCAGATATCGTTAAAAATTCAATATCGTGCATCCCTAGTTAAAATCTAGATAAAAAACACATCTCTTGAGCCAAGCATTCACATAGTGTATCTAATAACCTTGTACTTCACTTATATGTGATCAAATGCACATCAACATTATTTTGCTTGGTTGGAACAGCAGCTACGCTAATGTTTTTCTCTATTTGTTTCCTTCTCTGTTTCAAAAGGATTGGCATCCCGAGGTAACTAGGAATTGCACACGTCATTAACTAACTGTATGATTCTTACTGTACATTTCTGCCATGTGGATATCAACACTGTTAAGCTACTACTAAATATAATATAGAAACTTTAATTTTTCTGTAAAGCTGCTTTGCAACAATTTGCATCGTGAAGAGCGCTATAAAAAGTGTTGTGAACCACTGTTCTAAACTAAGCCGTATTTCTGTGACTTGTTCAAGTGTGCAGGAGCCTGTACCTGTAGATACTGCGGTGAAGGTGGTGCATAAACGCAGCTGTTCATGATGTATGTCCGACAGCTGAGGTCCTGTCTGCTGGTGGACACGTTCACCTCCACTGGGCTGTAGGTGCCCATTTTCACATTCTCCTGCCTGCAGAGGAACATCCAGCACATGTGAGGAGCTCCGTCAGTCACTTACTACACGAAGATCTCTGACTAAAACATGCTGGGTTGTTTCAACACAACTTTGGGTCAAACATTGACTAAATCAGCTGTTGGGTTAAATTTTTATATTAACCCCTTAAGTGTCGCTCCTCATTTTTGAACATAGATGTGAAAGTGCACTATCCAAACTTAAATTGTTATAATCTATGAATGCTTTGTAATAAATCTTTTAAATACATTTTTTACAATATACTTCTAGAATATACTGCAGAAGTGGAATCATTTCAAGAAATTAAAATATCAAAAAGTTATAGAGGTTTAAATTTACTGTAAAGAAAATGCACCATGATAATTTAATTTTTTTAATATAAAATATTTTACAGAATATTTTTGAATCTAATATTGCTATAAAATTAAAGCCTTATGTCTAAATAAGTTGTATTCCAAATTTGAAGTTGATATAAAAAAGAGGTTCTTGTGAAATGTTATTTAGGGTGTTATACTCCATTGAATTTTATCACATTTTGATTTTTCTGTCATAAATTTTTAAATTTCTTGGTCATTGTTACTTCTATCAAAAATCTTGAGACTCAGACCTTTCTGACAATATGTATATTTATAAGATTATTAAAATTTTTGACAGTAAAAGACAATAATACTTTCTGTAATATGACACTTGACTCCATCAACTAAGGTTAAAATATTTTAAAGTACCATTTCCACGGTAACGCAATGTCAAATTTAAAAAATGGTTTTCACTATTGAATTATCAGAATTATTTGAATTCTGAGGTTTTAAGCTTTAATTACTAAAATATGTGATGGAGAACAAAGACAACAACAACAAAAAAAGGGTGGGCCGGTGATACATTTTTAACCCAAAAGTTGGATTAGTCTATATTTGACCCAAAGTTGGGTTGAAACAACCCAGCATTTTTGAGTGTACTGTATGTGTGTGTTTGGGGTCTGAGAGCGTTTAACCTGTCGAGGGACTCGAGGTCCGACATGTTCATCCTCCACACGACGCCCCAAACCTCGTCCCCAGGACTGTGTTCGATGGTCGCGACGCCGCCGTGCCAGCGCTGACTCGCCAGTCCTTTATGATTCCCGAAGACCAGTTTATAATCCTAGAGAGGAGGACCGGTCAGTTACATGGTAGATAGATACAGTCAAACCAACATAAACATTTCTCACATTATCACAGTTTATTCGCTACAGTTTAGAAAGTGGTAATAAAATATGACAAGAACTCAGAGTTAAACTGTGTCAGAACAAATGTGTCCCTGCAGCACACAAGCAGTCTTAAGCAGCACAGGTATATTTGTAGCAATAACCAACAATACATTGTACGGGTCAAAATTATACATTTCTCTTTTATGCCAAAAATCATTAGGATATTAAGTAAAGATCATGTTCCATTAAGATATTTAGTAAATTTCCTACTGTAAATAAATCAAAACTTAATTTTTGATTAGTAATATGCATTGCTAAGAACTTCATTTGAACAACTTTAAAGATGATTTTCTCAATATTTAGATTTTTTTGCACCCTCAGATTCCAGATTTTCAAATAGTTGTATCTCAGACAAATATTGTCCTCCTAACAAACCACACATCAATGGAGAAATGTATATAAATCTCAATTTAAAAAAATTAACCCTTATGATTGGTTTTGTGGTCTATGGTCACAAATTAATCTTGATCATATCTGATAACTTTGATAGAAAGGTATGTAATGAACTCAGTTGAAATTTAAGCACACAATTAGATAATAGCACTTTAGGTCAACAGATTACCAAGAAGTGCTTCATTTTGTTCAGTCTGTGGTGCAGAAAGGTTAAAAAAGACATTAACACGTGCAAAACATGGTCAGGTAAAAGTGTCAAGGTTTTTTTTTTTTTTTTAAATCAGTTTTACTGGTAGTCCACTGTATGAAGAATTTGAGTATAATATGTCAGTTTACTTTATTTTGCTCTCCTCACTTACATAAATGACCTATAGTGTCCTGCACCACTAGTAAAAAATATCAAAAATGATATCTGGTGTCTGAATAATTTTTGGTTTGACTATAGATGGATACCTTGAGTTTGGCCACGCAGTAGATGGTGGCTGACGGGTTCTTCAGCTGCAGTCGCTCCTTCAGAAGGTTGCTGCCGTAAGCGAAGTACAGGAAGGTGGATCCGTTCTGCCGGTCACTGCTGTTGTCCATCACTGGGTCTTCAGAGGGCAGAGGGACTAAGAGGATGAGGATGAGGAAGAGGAAGAGGAGGGACAGGGTGAGGAAATGGAAGAGGGACAGTTTTGCGTTGAATCAGCTCAGCAGCTCAGAGCGAATGAGATGGAAAACACCTCTGTTAGCGGAGCTTCACTCTCATGCAAATCCATTGTGTGCCAAAGCCTGCATTCATCTGACCCGAGCCTCTATCAGCAAGAACTTTCCCAACCGGCCCTCTAGTGGAAGCAGCAGACATGACCGCCACGCAGTCAAAATTCACCCCTAAAACTCACCTAAATAATGCAATTGATCATTTCTTCTGTACGATCTGAATTTCTGCGCCTTGAATATTTAATCTGATGTTCTGAATTTCTTCTGCATCTTGAGAACTTGAAGCTGTGTTTTTAAAAACTGGATATAAGAATTTACAAGAAATTTTATAAGAAAATACATGTGTATAAAACTGTCATGAAAAATTCAACTGTTTTAAAATTCCAAGTGTTAAATATTCAAGTAAAACAAATCAATAATTCAAATTTACACAAATCAAACAGTTTTGTCAAATTTTGAGCATTGTGAAATGCTTTTATAATTCAAATTTTGAGCAATTCAAAATGCTTTTGTCATATTTTTTTTTTTTTTTTTTGAATAACAGAAATAGACCTTGGGCCAGCTGCACAAACAAACAGTGAATATGTAAAGGCTTAATAACTACATTTACTACTAACAAGCTTTCGAGTTTCATTATTTTTTGTTGCATTTTAGCTGATTCTACAAGTAATATCATAAAGGAAAAATCTCAAATAATACAACAATTTGATTCAAGAAGTGATGATGCATAAATGTTGATAATGAACTCTTCTCGTCCTGTTCTTTGTCAGATTTGTTGGCACAGATTTTTATTTCTTTTTTTAACTGATTGATCGTAGGCTTCATTAATCTGAGCTCATGCATCTCAGTTTTTGGGAGAAAAAAATAGCATGATTTGCATTATATATATATATAAGGCATTATTTTTTGGCAGTGTTCACTCAAAAACTGAGGTGCATAAGGCTCAGATCGATAAAGTTTACAATCAGTCAAATTAATCAAAGAAATAAACAATAAAAAAAACCTGTGCTAAATTGAAAGAATACAAGTTGATAAAAACACAGAATCCAAGATTTGGTAATAATAATACAGCATAATGAGAGATTTATAAGTTTGTAACAAGTGTAATATGTTAGAGGAAAACGTCCCAAAATATACATAAGTTATCAAGAATTTTTTAGCAAGGTGTTATATCCTGTGTGAGTTTTAGCCCAATGCGATATCTTTGTCTAGGATTTTCTGGAAAAAGAAAATCCTCTCCAGGTCAAAGTGACCAGAACACAACATAAGAGGGTTAAATAATGAAAAATTGACCGTGATGATGAATAGTCTAGTCTGATGAGATGTGAAGAGCTTGTGTCTCACCTGCGGAGCTCAGGAGGATCAATCCAGCGGCGAGCAGCGTGAGGCTGATGGTGAAGCTCTGGAAGGAGAACATCTTTGTTTCAGGGTTCATCTGGTTCTGTGTGGACAGAGAGGCTGCGGAGCGGGACATTTGGACCAGAGGGAGGATCCTGACCCGCCCTTTTAATCTCATCTGACCCCCGATGGCTGAAATGCTTTTGTTGAAGTGTGAATGTGTTAATGTTAATGTCATCCATTCATTCACACATCACATATGTGTCCCTGCAGCACAAAAGCAGTCATCAGTAGCACAGGTATATTTGTAACAATAGACAACAATACATTGTATGGGTCACAATTATACATTTCTCTTTTATGACAAAAATCATTAGGATATTAAGTAAAGATCATGTTCCGTGAAGATATTTAGTAAATCTCCTACCATAAATATATCAAAACTTCATTTTTGATTAGTAATATGCATTGTTAAGAAATTAATTTGGACAACTTTAAAGATGATTTTCTCAATATTTAGATTTTTTTCAGATTCCAGATTTTCAAATAGTTGTATCTCAGCCAAATATTGTCCTGTAAAAACAAACTTTCATTCTTTCTGTTCCCATTCTTTTGTTTGGACCTGCAGTTAATATTCTGTATTTTTGTCAATTCGTCTTAAAATCTGTAATACCTTTGAAGATAAGATAAACAGCTTTATCGATCTCCTCTAGAAAACTGAGCTTATGTTAATAAATATCAATTTTATAATTTTTATATAAAAAAGTTATATGTCTAAGAATTTGCAGGAAAAGTCTGAAATGCATTTATCAATGCCAACAGATGGCACTGTTAGACAAACATAATGCACTTAATAAACAATTACCAGCCTATAAACAATGTCTGATCACTTTTGCATGGATTTAAAATTTTAATTATTTTCTTAAGAACGGCTTCTGTGAACAGTGTGAATAAATATTTCCAGTGGCAAGACCTCCTGAAAATACTAGGTTTATGCACTGAGCTCTTTAGATGAAGCACTAGTCACTAGATTTATTGGCATCAAATCTGTGAAATGCATGCAAAACTAATGTCTTTGTAACTAATATATAACTATGCCTCTCTTTCCTTGTGGTGAAATCAGTCACGGGTAGTTGTGCACAGAGAGTCTAGTTTCCCACGAGTCATAAATCCAGTCATACACCAACTTAATGACCATTGCAGATTGTGCCTTTTGTCCTGAATACCCACTTCTGTTATATATGTGATAGATTTGCATCCAGTTTGTTATGCAACAGTGTCCTTAAAGAAACAGTGATGGACTGGAGTGCTGAGGATTATTGTGATGTTTTTATCAGCTGTTTGGACTCTCATTCTGACGGCACCCATTCACCGCAGAGCAAGTGCTGCAATGCTACATTTCTCCAAATCTGATGAAGAAACAAACCCATCTGTATCTCGGACGACCCGAGGGTGAAAACTTTTTCCGCAAATTCTCATTTTTGGCAGAACTATTCCTTTAATTGCAGATGCATGAATGATCATTCCTTAGTTAGTTGATGTGAAGAGACATTGAATGGTTTTTGTGTTTAACTAAGGTCACGAGGTCAAACTTCCACACAGCGGTTTGGCGGCAGCATGTCAGAGCCTGTCAGGACATTTACCGTGATTTACCACATCTTCACAGTCGGGTGAGAGTCTGCGTTCATGCACTTGTTTTGCCCGGAGATATTTGTGCGCCTCCCATTGAGTGGCTTCACGCTGGATCCACCATCTGTTTGTCAGAAAAAGTTCCAGAATAATTATAATCATTGATTTGAACGTCATCGCTGCAGGACTCGAGCAGGGAAGCTGCTGAGACATCAAATAAACGTGCAGGTCAGTCCTGGAGCAAATGCATGCGTTTGAGTGTCTGACCAGCGGGATGCATGTGAAAAAACAACTCTGCATGCAATAATACAGCTGTGTCGCCCGCTGTGACCCTCCGCGTCGCTCACACTGTGACCCGCCTGTGATGGAAACACACCTGTCACTGAACACTTCCATGTCTCCCTTCAGCGCCTGACCCAATTTGACAAGATAAATACTGGTTACACTTTATTTTAATTTGTCCTTGTGACAGTGTAATTATACCTTTAATTACTGAGTAACATGTACTTACTATATGGTTAGAGTTTGGCTTAGAGTGACTTGCATGTAATTATGCATGATTAATTATTATTATAATATAAGTACATGTAACCTGTGTAACAAAGACAACTTCAAATAAATTGTTACCCAAATGCTACTCACCTTGTCTTAGTAACCCACACTTATTAGACACTTTTATGCCAGAGTTATTTTAGTTTCATTGATATACAAAAATAGTTTTCATTAATATTTTGAATTGGTTTTTATTTTTACATTTGTTTCGTTGTTGTTGTTGTTGTTTTCTTCTTTTAGTTAATTTTAGTAATTAGTAATAAATTAAGTAATTTTAGTTTCTTTTAGTAATTTTTGCCAGTTTTATTAGTTTTTGTTTTTAAAATGTCTCTTTATATCTTTTTTATTACTATTTATTTCAGTTCTAGTTTCACTTATTTTAGTACTTAAAGTTAAACTTAATAAAAATTAGAAATGTTTCCTTGGCAACTGGCTGTTATTTCAGCTGGTTATTAATAATAATAATAATTTAGCTTTATTTTAATATTATTTATTAATAATAATAATAATTTTGCTTTAATTTAATTTAATGTTAGTTAATAATATTAATAATAGTTTTATTTTAGTTTAGTTTAGTTTAGTTTAATATAATAATAATAATGATATTAATAATAATAGTAATAATAATAATAATAATAATAATAATTTATATTAATAATAATAACATAAGAACCTGATTTGTAGAATAAATTAAAGTGTGTGTGTGTGTGTATTTATAGGTTTTAATTTAAGAGATTTGTAATATAAAATAAAGTGTGTGTGAACCTGTGTGTGTGTGTGTTGATTCAATTAAATAAACAAATGTGTGTGTGTGTGTGTTAAGTCAATAATTAAATAATTTAACAACACATTTGCATGTTTATGATGCTCTGATGTAGACATATTATCACATGACATGCAATTAAACAAATAAAATATTTCACCTTTTTTCTTAAGTGTATTATAAAATTATCTATTCAATTTAATTTCGTTTTTTTAAGATTTAATTGATTATTAGCTCTTCATCAACTCACAAACCCCCTTTTGGGAAACCCTCTTATCTGTCATAAACAAACAGAAACTATTAGGTTTTGCATGATGCTGCATCCACAAAAGTCATGCATCTTAAAGACAGATTTAAAAACGCATATTGCTGATACATATTCATATAAGTGCCATAATATGCACCGCAGAGACAGAATGTCTGAAACAGCCGGAGTTTTCTCTGATTTAATAAAGTCATCACAGTCAAACACCTGTGAAAACACAACAAAACATGCTTTCCACTGTCAGATGTTCAGAACAATTTATACGACATCCACAGCCTTTGTCAATAAATAGAGAATATCAGAGGAAATCTCCCTGGTAGCTTAAATAAGATGTTTCCGAGCGTTCTGTTAAAGGTAAATCAGGTTTGAGGTGTGTGACCTTCATGACCTTTGTCACCCTGATGGGGTCGTGACACAAGGCTGTTTATTTACCCAGCAAAAAAACACTGGAGGCTTGTGTGAGTGACTGGCAGAGGATGCTGGGAAATATTTAAATGAATGAAGGTTAGCGGGGACAAATTCTAGCCTGGACATCTGGCATATGTTAGATGGTGACAGTCACTAAAGTTCGTAACATATCAGTCACATCATGATTTATTTACATGCACCCAGCGTTCTTGCTGGTCACGTGCATTAGATGTTGTGCACTTAAGAAACTTTAAGATCAGATTTAATCAGATTTGTAGAAATGTAGCATTGCATCAGTGTCTCATCAATGGATGTGAATGGGTGCCGTCAGAATGAGAGTCCAAACAGCTGATAAAAAACATCACAATAATCGACAAGTAATCCACAGCACTCCAGTCCATCAGTTAACATCTGGAGAAGACAAAAGCTGAAACACATCCAGCAATAAGATGTTTTTAACTCAAATACATAGAGTCTATAATCCATAATAACACTTCCTCCAGTGAAAAAGTCCTTCTGGTGTGAATCAGGAGAGAAATCTGCACAGATCAAGCAGCGTTTTTTTTTTTTAAACAGCTCTAAACAAATATGTGTCTGGATTTTGATGTGAGAGACAACAGGAGATGCACTTTTTCACTGGAGGAACTGTTATTATGGATTAAGGACTCTATGTATTTGAGTTAAAAACGTCTTAATGCTGGATGTGTTTCAGCTTTTGTCTTCTCCAGATGTTAACTGATGGACTGGAGTGCTGTGGATTACTTGTGGATTATTGTGATGTTTTTATCAGCTGTTTTGACTCTCATTCTGACGGAACCAAACACTACAGAGCATCCATTGCTGAGACACTGATGCAGTGCTACATTTCTCCAAATCTGATAAAGAAACAAACTCATCCTGATCTCGGATTAACTGAAGGTGAGCGCATTTTCAGCACATTTTCATTTTTGGGTGAACTAGTTCTTTAAGCTTTCTTCATGCTCAGGTAAATTGATGTTTGAGAGAGAAATTGCTGTATGGTGACTTTATTGATTGTGCTATAGTAAACTTCTCCCACAGCTTGTTTTATTACTGAACGATAGACTCAATCTTTACAATATGTTCTTGACTCTTTCACGAACTCACCAATAAAAGATGTGATAATGTTTGTTTGAGGAGATAAAACGCTACGACCAGCAACTCAATCAAACATTCACCCGAATTACATCAAATCCAGCCAGTTAAACTCTGCGTCCCTCCCTCCGGCTTTATTAGAAAACTCCCACTTCACAAGTTCAGCTTACTGGACTTTGAAATATTCCCAGACTCTCCTGGGATTTGTGTGTTTCAGACTGCAGACTGATAGTTTGTCCCTTCGGATCGAGTTGGAGGACATCATCATCATGAGTAAGGAAGCCCGTCCATCCTGGGACAGTCCCATGCAGTTTGTCCTGGCGTGTGTGTCTTATGCTGTGGGACTCGGGAACGTCTGGCGTTTTCCGTATCTCTGCCAAATGCATGGAGGAGGTGAGAGGATTCGTCTTTGACTTCACATCTCCTCATGCTTGCATCTGAATGTTTGTTCTTTTCAACTAGATGTTGATAGAGAGCTTGACAAAACAACAGCAGAACAAGACAAAAATATCATGTGATATTGGCAAAAAAAATAAATAAATCTAAAGAAAAATAGATTTTTCTCTAAATCTTAGCAATGTCAAAAACAACTCCACTTTACATATTTTAATAATAATAATAATAATAAAAAAAAACAGGTTGGTCCTATATAAATTCAGCTCTCTCTATATATGTATATATATATAAAACATGCCAGGATGATTATGTATTTTGCAGCAAATTTGTTACCTTTAGCCTCCATAATGATAAAGACTTAAGAATATATATATATATTTTCTTTTAAATGCTCAAAAATATATAAAACAACTCTACTTCATAATTAGACTTTGCCAAAATTGCAAAAATATATACTTCATAATTCAGTTTAAGTTTTGTATTTAATATGACTGAATCAAGCTTAATACATTAAATTAATAAAAGTTTTAAAGAGTCAAATCAGGTAGAAAAAATAATTAATTATAGTAACAAATCCCAATATTTGCTTTTTACAATGTGATTATTTTTTATTACTTAATTGACATTTTTAATTACTGTTATTTTCCCTCATTTTAATATGTCAATTCTTTAGAGTCAGATCAGAAATAAGTAAAGTAATAAATGGCAGTATTTACTTTTTACAGTGTGTTTTTTTGTTTGTTTATTTATTTACTATTGGAAATTGCTTTTATTTTCCTCATTTTAGTTTGTCATTTTCTTAACAGTCAGATCAGGTATAGGAATAATTCATTATAGTAATATACCTAATTATTATTATTACAGTATTTACTTTATTTTTATTAACTAATTAACTAAGAGTCAGATTAAGTAGAAATAATGCATTGTAGAGAAACTTTTTGTAATGTGGGTTGTTACTTTATTTGTATTAAATAATAGCCTTTACTAATTTTTAGTGTAATTATAAGTTATTAAATCATAAATCATGGTGTGTGTGTGTGTGTGTGTGTGTGTGTGTGTGTGTGAGAGAGAGAGAGAGAGAGAGAGAGAGAGAGAGAGAGAACATGCAAGACTTTTCAGTTCCCCTTCAGTGAAATTGCTGGAAGAAAAGTGTTAGTAGTCCTTAAGTATTCTTTTAATTCTTTCTGTTTACTGACTCTTCAAGTGCAAATGACGAGTGTAAAAGTGAACAAACCCAGCAAAGACAAACGACTCTGGACTGAACTCAAGAAACAGCGTGAGATGTTTGTACGGAGAGTCACAGCAGCGTCACACAAAGTTTTATCGTCCTTCAACTTCCTTGAGCGTCTCATCCAGATTCCCTGCACATCTTATTTGTTCTACTTCCCTGCGTTTCATGCATCTGCTAAATGTCTGTGGTTATGCATTCAGTGCATCTTTGAGGAGCATCGCCTGAATAACAATCACAAGCCTTTTGTTCAGCATTTAGCAAAGTGATCAAAGTACAATTGTAAAGGAGGGGATGTTATGCACAGTCACAGCTGCTGGCTTGCATGATGCCGTCAACTATTCCTAAACTCCATTTTTATCCACAATAATCCGGTTTGCTGAGGATTAGAGTCAGAGCTGCTCAAGCACTTTCATATTTACACTGCATGCAAATAACTGAACAGTTATGAAATTACATGCATTCAGTCAATACAATCTTAGTAATGCATGACATAAATGCATCTGTAGTGTTTGCATATTATTAAAATCACATCTATGAGTCCAGGCTGCGAAGTCATGAAAAACCCATAAAATTAAGTTTTAGAGTAGTAATTTCATGAATGATATTAATAATTGGATTTCCACCAAAAGCAAGAAGCTTCATTTTCTATGGAGCCACTTTACATTTTAAATGAACATTTTGATCATTTAAATCTATTAATTTAATTTACACATGCTCCATATATCTCTAAAACTTTCCTTATCAAATAATTACAGTCAAAATATGTTACAAGTGTATATGTTTGTGCCTTTGTGAAGTAGAATTTAATAATAGCAAATGGGACATACATAAAATTAAGTGAACGTGCATTTTACAAAATATTTTCTCAGAAATTATTATTATCAGCAGAAACTTTCTTTATCCAAAATTTACAAATGGCTAAAAAAGGCACAGAAAAAAAAAACTGATTGGCTGAAAAGTCTTTCCACCCATGAAATATTCACCAAATATTGCCACAGAAACAGTTTCACCACTTGCGATGAGTGTCATGGCAGACACACAAATCCACTATAATGTTATAAATTATACTGTTTTTGTGTCACGGATGTAGTTTTAAGAGTTTTAAGGCATGAAAGTAGTTAATTAGACTTCAAACATGCGGTTTGTTTATAAAGATAATGCCTATTTGAAAATTTGCTTCAACGTTTTCCTTGTACTAAAGATTAAATTCGAAGTGAAGATCGATGCACAGGCCAATATTGTCCACAACGCATTGCGCAGTGGATGAGGATTTCATTATAACTACAAGCATGCATAAAAAGTGTAAACAAGGAAGTTATTTTTACTTTCAACAGCAGCTTGTAAGGCACAGCCAAAATTAATTAAGCAGCGCTGTCATCAGAAATTACTCTTAACAGATGAAAGAACAGTACGACAAAGATATCGCTTTCCTCGGCGGATGTTCAAACTAACGTTTTATCGTGAATATGAGACTGAGCTGAAGAATGAATGCTGTATCAGATGCAGGTAATCACACTCACTCAGTCTCACAATACTCTACTCTACATTTAAATCCGTGGTGGAAGGAAGTAGTTCCACACAAAAGAGGGTTTTTAAAGACACTCCGTTGTTGTTTCTAATGTATTTTTACACTCATGCTGTCGAACTGTTGTATAAATGCAATATCACACTCCTAGCAGTGCGATATGGCTGTATATCGGCATGCTGTGATTCAGCTAATTGTCATATAGGTAATGACAGCATGCTATGAGGGTGATATATTGCTCATATATTGTTTGTTTTTTATGCATTTGTTTTAGTTACATTACAGTTATGTTTAGTTATTTTTATTTTATTTGAAAGGTTTTAGTTATGGTTGATGGATGTGTTTTTTTCTTGTGATTGTCCAGGTGGTTTTCTGATCCCGTATCTGCTGATGCTGTTTCTGGAGGGGATTCCTCTCTTCTGTATGGAGCTGGCCATCGGTCAGAAGATGCGTCTGGGCAGCATCGGCGCATGGATGGCCATCAGCCCGTATCTGGGTGGACTGGGTTAGTCACCCTTTATTTACCGGTCGTTTCATGCTATAAAATGACCTGATATCATCATTATATGATCATCTGTGCTTTACAGGTATTGCCAGTGTTGTGACCTCCATGTACCTATGTCTGTACTACAACGTCATCAACGCCTGGAGCTTCTGGTATCTCTTCCATTCATTTCAGGTCCGTTTACTGAAAAATCTAATTTGCTTTCAACAAAAGGTACATGTTTCTCTAATACCAAATTTCAGTGAATAATGTTTATCTTTTATGTGCCAATTTTGGAGAATGGATTCAAAATGTGGATTTCAGTAATATTGATGGCTGAAAACATCATCAAATCAGTCAGAATATATGTTATTTGTGTACATGTTTGTGCGATTGTAAAGTATAATTTAATAATAGCAAGCAGGATGTACATAAAATTAAGTGTATTTTACAGAATATTTTCTCAGAATTTAGTCAAAAATATTTTAAGCTTTTTTCCACCACAGGATAAAAATTTAAAAAGATAAATTGTGACTTTTTATCTAAAACATTTGACAATTCTGAGAAATTAATTGCGAGATATAATTTTGCAATTGCCTTTTTGTTTTTTATTTCGTGGTGGAAACAAGCTTCCATAATTTTCAAAAAAAAGAAAAAAAATTCAGAAAAAAAAAGAATTCAGAGAAAATAAAGTCAAAACTGTGAGACATAAACTCAGAATTGCAAGAAAAAAAGATTCTGCATTTGAGATATAGTTGCAATTACTTTTTAAAATTACTATTATTATTTTTTTAATTCTGTGGTAGAAATAAGCTTCCATAAAAAACAAAAAATGTGCCATTTTAATTGACAATTTAGCAAAAAAATTCAGTATTTTTTTGTTTGTTTGTTTGTTTTTTTTCCAGTACAAATATCTAAAGATTCTTAACTCAAGATACATTTACTTGATATACAAAATGATATAGAAATGATAAAAAGTCTTGTTTTCTGAGATTTATCAACATTAAGTGACTGTTTATGCTTAAAACAAGAAAAAATATTAAATTATATTATTATATTTAAAACAAAACAAAAATATCTGTCATTTGGAGTCAGAAAAATAAACTTTCTCCTTTGAATTAAGCTTATTTTTCGGACCACATTGGCAGATTTTTATTCCTTTTTTTAAGGATATCCAATCACTTAATTTTGATCAGTTTCTCAAAAAACAAGTGTGTTTCTGCAGTCGGTGCTGCCGTGGGCCGAGTGTCCCGTCAATGCGAACCGCACCGGGTATCTGGAGGAGTGTGAGGTGGCTTCACCCACTCAGTACTTCTTCTACCGTGAGACGCTGAACATCTCGTCGTCCATCGATGAGAACGGAGGCCTTCACATGGGTCAGGCGCTGTGTCTGCTGCTGGCCTGGATCATCGTCTACCTCTTCATCGTCAGAGGCGTCAAATCCACCGGCGTGGTGAGATACACTGCCTTGTACACTCTTCCTTTTTAATATCAGTTTTTTCTGAAGAATTAACAGGGAGCTTCATACAATTACAAAATACTCTTTTTCTTCCATATTAGCACTTTCTGCCAAAATAAATCAAAATGTTAAAAGGAGACAGGGCCTTTTTCTGTTGCAGCTCCTCGTTTATGCAATAGTTAATACTTTTTAAAAACATTCCTTTTCTCTTGCATTTGACTGTAGTTAATTTTGTCAATTTTTATGATGTGTTACTGTGTTTTATAATTTTAGATTGTATGTGTTATGTTTGATTTGTAAAGCACTTTGGCCAATGTCTGTTGTTTTTAAATGTGCTATATACTGTAAATAGAACAGAATAGAATAGAACAGAATAGAATAGAATAGAATAGAATAGAATAGAATAGAATAGAAAACAAAATATTTTGTAACACTTTACAATGTTAGTTTACAACATTAGTTAACTGCTTTAATTAACAAATTAACACATTAACATCTACTGCATATATTAATCATATTTCATGTATATTCTTGTTAACACTAGTTAATGCACTGTGAACTAACATGAATGAACAAACAATGAATTACTGTATTTTCATTAACTAACATTAACAAAGATGAATAAATACTGTAATAAATGTATTGTTCATTGTTCATTCATGTTATTTAATACATTTAACATGAACTAATGGAACCTTATTGTAAAATGTTACAAATATTTGAAAAAGTAAATAAAAAAGATAATAATAAACATAATAATTTAATAATATTTACAATAATAATAATAATATTTGTAGGTTCATTTAAATAATGTTTATATTATTTATTGTATAAATTTACTGATGATATGGAATATGCAATATAGTTCTCTGTGTGTGTGTGTGTGTGTGTGTGTATGTATATTTATATTCAAATTTTATATATATATATAATATTTTTTGTTTTATTTAAATGTGTAAAATTTCATCTTAAAGTATTGATAGGTCTATAGATATGTTAATGCATATACTTTATGTAAATTTAGAATTAAGTTTAAGTAAATTATTAATAAACCATGATTTATGAAAACATTTGCACAAAGATTTCATGCACAAATTTGTGCATATACATGGTTAGTGAATGACACCCATTGATTATGAAAGAATAATCTGTAATTAATTACTCTCATTCAGTTCCAAACCGTTATCTTCTCTTCAACTCCTGTTTGCTTTCTGCTCTTCAGTGTCAGCAGATTAAATAATAAGCCAAACTGCAGCTTTGACTCTCGACTTTCCTCCTCAGGTGGTTTATTTCACAGCTACATTTCCGTATGTGGTTCTGTTCATCTATCTGATCCGCGGAGTCACTCTTCATGGAGCCTGGAATGGAGTCAAGTACATGTTCACACCTAAAGTAAGAAACACCTGCTGCTTCTCTGATCCGTGAACGTTCGGTTAGAGTTGAGTGTGTGTGTGTGTAAGTGAAAGTGACGTGACATTCAGCCAAGTATGGTGACCCATACTCGGAATTCGTGTTCTGCTTTTAACCCATCCGAAGTGCACACACACAGCAGTGAACACACACACACACTGTGAACACACACCCGGTGCAGTGGGTATCATTTATGCTGCGGCGCCCGGGGAGCAGGTGGGGGTTCGGTGCCTTGCTCAAGGACACCTCAGTCATGGTATTGAAGGTGGAGAGAGCACTGGACATGCACTCCCCCCACCTACAACTCCTGCTGGCCCGAGACTCGAACTTGCAACCCTTCGATTGCATGTCCAGCACTCTAACCATTAGACCACGACTTCCCAAAGTGAAAGCGAGTGAGTGAGTGAGTGATTGAGTGAGTGTGTGTGTTTGAGAAAGTATGAGAGTGTGTGTAAGTGAGTGTGTGTGTGTGTGTGTGTATGTGTGAGTGTGAGTGTGTGTGTGTGTGTGAGAAAGTATGAGAGTGTGTGTAAGTGAGTGTGTGTGTGTGTGTGTGTGTGTGTGTATGTGTGAGTGTGTGTGTGTGTGTGTGTGTCAGTGTGTGAGTGAGAGTGTGTGTTTGTGTTTTTGTGAGTGTGAGTGTGAGTTTGTGTGAGCGTGAGCTTGAGTGTGTGAATGTGACCGTGAGTGTGTTTGTGTGAGTGTGAGCATGAGCATGAGTGAGTGAGAGTGTGTGTTTGTGTGAGTGTGAGCGTGTGAGTGTGAGTGTGAGTGTGTGTGAGCGAGAGTGAGTGAGCGTGAGTGAGTGAGTGAGTGAGTGAGTGTGTGCATGAGGCGATCGTGTGTGAGTGTGAGCGTGAATGTGACCGTGAGTGTGTTTGTGTGAGTGTGAGCGTGTAAGTGTGAGCATGAGCGTGAGTGAGTGAGAGAGACCAAATGTCCCCACAAGGATAGTAAAACCTGAAAATTTTGACGCGCTCACCATGAGGGAAAAAATGATTATAAATAGTAAATTATGTTTATCTGAAAGTGTAAGAATGCAAACAGGTTTTCTGTAAGGGGTAGGGGTAGGGTTAGGGGATAAAAAATATTGTTTAGTCAGTATAAAATTAATAGAAGTCTATGGAAAGTCCAGACAATTCACAGAAACAAACAAGTGTGTGTGTGCAGCTGGAGCAGCTGGCGAATCCTCAGACGTGGATCAACGCTGCGACTCAGATCTTCTTCTCTCTGGGTCTGGGCTTCGGCTCTTTGATCGCTTTCTCCAGTTACAACCATCACAACAACGACTTCGAGAAGCAGGCGGTCGTCATCTCGCTCATCAACAGCGGCACGTCTGTGTTCGCCAGCGTCGTCACCTTCTCTATCTACGGCTTCAAGGCCACCTTCAACTACGAGAGCTGTTTGGAAAGGTACAGACGTCAGCTTCAGTCAATCTGTGATCGCATCAGGTCTTATGACACACAGAATGTTGATGATTATTCCATCAAACATTAATCTGAATGCTGGCAGTCGGCTCATTTTACAATTGCATTTCTAAGTTTATTTTTAAACTGCTTTCGTATGAAATCTTTCAGAATGGTTTTGGATTGTAATCTTTGGAAACTATTCACAGTATGAAGCATTAATTATTCACAGAATTACAGAGAGAGACTGTAACGAACCGGAATTGGAAAAATACTGCTGGTTTACAGACAGGTTTTCTGAACTCTCTCCTCATCAAAACTCACAGCAAATTCAGTTTCAGCTGCTGTTGATTACAGTATATGCTTAGTTATTCCAAATGGAAAGGGTCGGGCAATTATTATTATTATTATTATTATTATTATTATTAATAATAATATAATATTAGCTCTTATTATTGTTATTATAGAAAATGATGTTATTATGTAAAATATCATTAAAATCATATTATATAAAATATTATTTTTAATAATTATTATATCATAATTTGTTTTATAGTATAATAATTATAAGAATTAATTATTAGAATTATCATTTTATATATAATATTATTAATACTACTACTAAAAATAATTATAAGTAATCAGTAATATAGCTATTTGTATTAACAACTATATATAACTATATTTATTACAATAATTATTAATTATAATATTATTATAATAATATTAATAGTAAATATAATAATAATAATAATAATAATATTATTATTATTATTATTATTATATTTATAATAGTACTATCAGTAGTACTGACTATTATTATTACTACTACTAATAATAATAATAATTATTATTATTATTATTAGTGTTGTTGTTTTTAACAATTATTGTTTTAATAATAATTATTATTGTTATTGTATCGTAATTATTGTCATATTTACTTTGATATATTAAATATTTATAATTAATTATGATTATAATAATAATCATTGTATACATTTATATTATAAATACTACTAATACTACTGCTACGTATAATTATTAGTAATATATGAATAAGTATTCTTAACATAAATTTATAATAACAAATCAACAATTATAATATAATAATTCTACAATAATAATATTTATTATTATTTTATAAAATAATAAAGATAACAATTATTAATTATTAATAATATTATCTTAATAGTAATAAAACTATCAATAGTATTATGACTACTACTACTAATAAAATAGTTATTCGTTAATAACAATAATAGTTAATAACAACAACTCTGTAAACGCTGACATGGTTGTAGTTTAACCGAACGTTATCTTTACTGTTCTTTTTTGGCTCTGATAGGATGCGTATTACTGTATTGTATATTTGTTGTTTTGTTTTTATGCTTATTTGTGATTATGATTACCTGCCAAGAGACCCTTTTCAAATAAATGTAAATAAATAAAAAATAAACTTAGTAGTTTGAATGTGAGTTCTGAAGCAATGCAGGTGAAGCTCTTGTAGGCACAGACTGATTGTTTGTGTTGGTCAGGATGAGGCTGCTGTGTCTCAATGCGTTCGATCTGTCAGAGGAGAGCATCAGCGCGGGGAACGTCACGGCGTGGATCAGTCATCTCAACATCACTCATCCAGAGAGGTTTGCAGCCATCGCTTCAAAGATCGAGCACTGCAGTCTGGAGGCTGAGCTGGACACGGTAAACTACCCATCACTAACCAGTCAACACTTACAGCTTGTTTTAACCCTCATCCTCTCTTCGGACATCTCATACAGCGGCATTTTTATCAACGCCCCAGCATGTAGAATTTTAGGGCATAACTGCATTTATTGAGTTGTTGTCCTGCATCATATTTGTCAGCAGTCTGCTGTATGATATGTAAGATAATGTACAGGTTTTGGCCAGTGCGATAACTGCGTTAAAATATTTTTCATAACTAATTAATCCAATTATCATGTTAAACTGACAGCCCTAAAAATACATATTTGTATAAGTATATATTTGAAATGTTTACCTATATTTTCTCACACAATTCTGGCCATTTAATATAAATGTTATTATTTTGCCCAAAATATATTTTAAAAATACACTGCATATATATATATATATATATATACACACACACACACACACACACACACACACACACACACACACACACACACACACACACACACATTAGTGCTGTCAATCGATTAAAAAAATAACTAATTAATTGCACATTTTTTCTGAAATTAATCATGATTCATTTTTAATTAATTTTTGCCATTTTTGCAATTTTTATATAAAATATTTAAAATATATATTTAATTATTTACACTATATATATATACACACACACAAATTAGAGTTTTTTACTATTTTTGGCCGTGTAAGTGTTGTTTGTGCAGGCGGTGGAGGGCACGGGTCTGGCGTTTATCGTGTACAGCGAGGCCATCAAGAACATGCCGCTGTCTCAGCTCTGGTCTGTGCTGTACTTCATCATGCTGCTGCTCTTAGGGATGGGGAGCATGCTGGGAAATGTCACAGCCATCATCACCCCGCTGGCAGACATCAAGCTCCTGACGCGCTTCCTCAGCAGCGAGAGCATCAATGGTACGAGAACCTGTGAAGATCATTAGACCAGCTAAACCAGCTTCAACCTGCCTTAAACACACCTCATACTGCTCGATAATATACATCTAGCTACTTCAGCTTCATATGTGACCCTGGAGCATTTGAAAATCTGGAATCTGAGGGTGCAAAAAAAAAATCTAAATATTGAGAAAATCATCTTTAAAGTTGTTCAAATGAAGTTCTTAGCAATGCATATTACTAATCAAAAATTAAGTTTTGCTATATTTACGGTAGAAAATGTACAAAATATCTTCATGGAACATTATCTTTACTTAATATCCTGATGATTTTTGGCATAAAAGAGAAATGTATAATTGTGACCCATACAATGTATTGTTGGCTATTGCTACAAATATACCTGTGCTACTGATGACTGCTTCTGTGCTGCAAGGACACATATATGCTGGTAAAGAATTTTTAGCTAGTAAGTTGTTTAATCATTTTTATTTGAACATGATTTATTTTCATTTTGCAATTTTTATGATTTATGATTAACTTTTTAATTTTAATTTTACGTTATTAATTTCAGCAAGTGTTTTGATTTTTATTGTAATATTATTTGTAGTTTTATCTACATTTTTATGATTTAATAGCTACATTTTTAGTAAGTGTTTTTGATTGTTTTTATTTAAACATTGTGGATGTCTATTTTACATTTTTATGATTTAATTGATTTTAAGTAAGTGTTTTTGATTGTTTTTATTATAATTCTTTTAACTAATTAACATTTTTATGATTTAATATATTTTTTGTTAGTGTTTTTGATTGCTCTTATTATAAAATTGCTTTTTTATGATTTGATTTGCAGTAAGTGTTTCTGGTCATTTTTATATTAACATTTTTTTAAAATGCAATTTTACATTTTTATGATTTAATTAATTTTTGGTGTTCTGGGTTGATTTTATTTTTAAATATATCTATTTTAATTTTCTAAATTAATTTTTAATGAGTGTTTCTTATTTATTTATTTTTTACTTTTTTTTAAATTTTGTATTGTATTCATTTTTTTATATTAAATTTGTTTTTTGATTATTTGTTTGTTGTGAATTGAGTAAATATTGCTTAAAAAGATCCATGCATATGTACGCATCTCAGTTGCTATAATTAAATTGTATTAGCCTGCATCACAAAATATTCTTGATGCTTCTTAATTGTATATTTATCACTCAGTGTATTGTTTATCTTATAGGGCCAGTATAGAATAACAGTATTGCAGAGTTTTGCTCAGCAGATGCTCTTTATGTTGATGTTTCTTGCTTCAGTTTGTGTGTTTAATGAGCGCTCCTCTCAGATCTAGTCTGGTCTGTGACGCTTGTTGTCCTCTGGTCTCTGGCAGGTCTGGTTTGTCTTCTCTGTTTGCTGCTGGGTTTTGGTTTCACCAGCCGCTCGGGAAGCTACTGGTTCACCATCTTCAACGAATACGCGGCTACGCTGTCGCTGCTCTTCATCGTCTTCATTGAAGTCATCAGTGTGTGTTACATCTACGGACTGAGAAGGTGAGCAATTCAACGGCTTTTAAAAACACAAAGGAGGAACAAATAAGTGTGCATAATTAGTGTTTTTTATACTGATAAAATTTCATCGTACTGAGGGAAATGGTTGTTAATAGACAAAAATATTAAACCAGTTAATATAATAATGAAGGTGTGAGCAAGGAATATTTATTTTATTATTTTTATTATTTTTTTGTTTAAACCAATTAATATAATATTGAAAAACTGTAAGCAATGAATATTTATTTTATTATTTTTATTATTATTTTGTTTAAACCAATTAATATAATATTGAAAAACTGTAAGCAATGAATATTTATTTTATTATTTTTATTATTTTTTAGTTTAAACCAATTAATATAATATTGAAAAACTGCAAGCAATGAATATTTATTTTATTATTTTTATTATTATTTTATTTAAACCAATTCATATAATAATGAAAAACTGTAAGCAATGAATATTTATTTTATTATTTTTATTATTATTTTATTTAAACCAATTAATATAATATTGAAAAACTGCAAGCAATGAATATTTATTTTATTATTTTTATTATTATTTTATTTAAACCAATTCATATAATAATGAAAAACTGTAAGCAATGAATATTTATTTTATTATTTTTATTATTATTTAAACCAATTAATATAATAATGAAAAACTGTAAGCAATGAATATTTATTTTATGATTTTTGTTATTATTTTATTTAAAAAATATTTTTTATACTGATTTATTTGTTTTATTTTAGCAAGGATTACTTTTTTCATTCATTTTTTTTATTTTGTACATATTTTTTATTTACTTGCTACTCCATTGCTCAGATGTTCATGTCTCTGTCTCATGATTTTGTTCTGATTTATGGTTGCTCGTGATTGACAGGTTTGAGAGGGACATCGAGGACATGTTGGGTCATCGGCCGAACTGGTATTGGAAGGTGATGTGGGCAGTCGTCAGTCCTCTGCTTCTCTTCAGTCTCTTCATCTTCTACATCATTAACTACATCCAGGGCGGCACGCCGACATACCAGGCCTGGGACAAAGATCTGGTACGATCCGGCTTCTCTAACATCACTGTTTACTAAGAAAGTATTAAAAACTTAAATAAAAACAAATGAATAATTTTAAAATAAACTAAACATTTCTAAAAAACTAAACTATTAAACATTAATTAAATATTAAAAATGTAAAAGGAAATTAAATCAGTTTAAAATAAAAATAACCAAAAACACTTACTAAATATTTATACATTTTTAAAAATGTAAAATGAAACAAATCATTTAAAAATAAAATTGGTCAAAATAAAAAATTATTAACATTAAATAACAAATGTTAAATTAAAATAAATATATGTGAAGTAAAAGTAATCAAAAGAAAGCTACATTTTACTAAATTTTAATTTACTTAAACTGAATTAAATCATAATAATGTCAAATGGAAATTATTTTAAAATAAAAACCATTAAAACACTTCTTAAAAATTAATTAAATCAAAAATGTAAAAAGAAAAATACTTGAAACAAATGTCAAAATAAAACACGTACAATAGTTAATTAAAAATATAATAAAATAAAATAAAAAATCATACAAATGTATTTAAATGTAAATTATTTAAAATTAAGACAACAAAAATGACTAAAACAATGAAATCATAAAAATGTTTTAAACAAATTTAATCAAAAGTACTAAACATTAAATAGAAATCTAAATGAAAATACATTTTAAAAAAAAATCAAAACAAAATAAAACATTTGCTTAAAACTGAAAGTGAAAACATTTGCTAATAATAAATTAAATCAAAATGAAAAAAAACATCAAAATGAAAAAATTGGTAAAAAGTTTAATTATTGGAATATTAACAATGTAGAGGGACTCTCTTGAAGTTTTCATGAGATTTGATGTCTATAAACATGCTTCATAATTTCTGTGTTTATTTTATATTGCTGGTGAAGTGCTCGAGGGTCTGGTGCGATATGATGCTGTGTGTGTTTTGTGTGAGAGTGTGCATGCATGTATGTGTGTGTGAGTGAGTGTGTGTGAAAGTGTACGAGAGTGTGTGTGTGTGCAAGTGTGCGTGAGAGTGAGTGTGCATGCATGTGTGTGTGAGAGTGTATGAGAGTGTGCGTGCGAGTGTGCGAGAGTGAGTGAGTGTGCGTTTGTCTGAGTGTGTGAGAGTGAGTGTGTGTGTGTGAGAGTGTACGAGAGTGTGCTTGTGTCAGTGTGCATGTGTGTGAGTGTATGAGAGTGTGTGTGTGTGTGTGTGTGTGTGTGTGTGTGTCCGTGCGTGTGTGTGTGTGTGTGTGAGTGTATGAGAGTGTGCGTGTGACTGAGTGAGTGAGTGTGTGTGAGAGTGAGTGTGTGGGTGAGTGAGTGAGTGTGTGTGTGAGTGAGTGTGTGGGTGAGTGAGTGTGTGTGAGAGTGTACGAGAGTGTGCTTGTGTCAGTGTGCATGTGTGTGAGTGAGTGAGTGTGTGTGAGAGTGAGTGTGTGAGTGTGTGTAAGAGTGAACGAGAGTGTGCTTGTGTCAGTGTGTGAGTGTGTGAGAGTATGCGTATGTGTGTGAGAGTGAGTGTGTGTGAGAGTGTACGAGAGTGTGCTTGTGTCAGTGTGCAGGTGTGTGAGTGTGTGAGAGTGTGTACGAGAGTGTGCTTGTGTCAGTGTGCAGGTGTGTGAGAGTGTGCGTATGTGTGTGAGAGTGAGTCTGTGTGAGAGTGTACGGGAGTGTGCTTGTGTCAGTGTGCATGTGTGTGAGAGTGTGAGAGTTCATGCGATTGTGTGAGGGAATGTGTGTGAGCGTATGAGAGTGCGTTTGTGTGTCAGTATGCGAGTGCATGTGTGCGTGTGCATGCGATCGTGTGTGAGAAAGTGAGTGCGTGAGTGTGTGTTTGTGTGTGTGAGTGTATGAGAGTGTTCATGTCAGTGTGCGTGCGTCTGTGTGTGTATGAGAGTGAGTGTGTGTGAGAGTGTGCGTGTGTCAGTGTGTGTGAGTGTGTGTGAGAGTGTATGAGAGTGTGCATGTCAGTGTGTGAGTGTGTGTCAGTGTGTGTGTGTGTGTGTGAGCGTATGAGAGTGTGCGTGTGTCAGTGTGCGTGCGTGTGTGAGAGTGTGCATGTGTGTCAGTGTGTGAGTGTGTGTGCGTGTGTGTGCGTGTGTGAGTGTATGAGAGTGTCTGTGTCAGTGTGCATTCATCTGTGTGTATGAGTGTGCGTGTGTGTGTGTGTGTGTGTGAGAGTGCGCGTGTGCGTAAGAGTGTGCATGTGTGTCAGTGTGCGTGTGAGAGCGTATGAGTGTGTGTGAGAGTGTGTGTGAGAGTGAGTGTGTGTAAGAGCGTATGAGTGTGTGTGGGAGAGTGTGCTTTTGTGTGAGAGTGTGCGCGCGTGTGTGTGTGCGCGTGCATGCGTGTGTGTGTACGTATTGAGTGTATGAGAGTATGTGTGTCTCTCTCTGTGTCTGTGTGTGTGTGTGTGTGAGAGAGTCTCTCTGTGTGTGTGTGTGTGTGTGTGTGTGTGTGTGTGTGTGTGTGTGAGTGTCTCTCTGTGTGTGTGTGTGTGTGTGTGTGACAGTTGGGTTAGAGGATAGAAAATATTGTTTGGTCAGTATAAAAGTAATAAAAGTCTATGGAAAGTCCCCACAATTCACAGAAGCAAACGTGTGTGTGTGTGTGTGTGTGTGTGTGTCAGGGTCGGTCGGTGGTGAAGGAGTACCCGGTGTACGGTCAGGTTTTCATCGCTCTGCTGCTGCTGTCAGCACTCAGCTGTGTGCCGCTCGCCGCTCTTCACTCCGTCTGCAGGAGAAAGCAGCGAGGGACACCGATCCGTGAACACCGTCACGCCTGACGCTTAGACCCCCGCTAACACACACGCATTATCAATATTTTCAGTTTCTGGTCAGAGTACAAGCTATTAGGACTCTTTCTACTGTATATTTCCCTCTGAAAACATGACTGATGAAATGGTATCAGATTAAGAATGATCAGAAAAGGGCTTTTCAATAACACTTTACTCAAAACATTTATGTATAATGCATTATAATTCAATTTCATAATGTACTTTGCGATGCATAAAATCTTTTCATAAATAACTGCAACCAAATTTAAAATGCATTATAATATTTAAAGATTTGTTTGGCGTTTTTAGTGCATTATTCTTCCTAAGGTGCATGAATTAATAGATACGTATGATGTATTATTCGTGAGATCTTGCATTATGGGTGCATTGCAATGCAAGGCATAATTCATGCATCAAACTATTTTATAATGCATTAAATATAATGGCTTTAGGTAAAGAATAAAAGAAGAAAACTATTTACACATTATATATGAACAGAAGATGAATATCCAAACACTGAATATCTGGACTGTGAAGAGCATTTAGCGCGACTGATCGAGAATGTAAAACTATGTAAATACGTTTTTACTGCAGTTCATGTGATAGAAGAAAATGACTTTTGTATATTTGTCAAATCATAGTCTTTTATATGTCTGTGAAATGAACAATGACTGTGATGTCTAACAGGTAGAAATATCATCAGACTCAATGTTTTATTTTACCGTAGAACTTGTGTATTTGTAGTAAATATATATATATATTTTATAATTATATATATATATAAATAAAACACACACAGCGTACAGATATATTCAGAGGAATTTCAGTGCATTTTGGATAATAATCTTCAAGTACTGTAATTTATGACAAAACAAAAGTCACATTACGTCTTGAAGTCCTGATGAATTCTTGCCTTTTAGGTCTTTGTCAATATCTTGTTTGAAATCACAAAAACCTTTATTATTATATACAAAAAAAGTCATCAAAGTAGTCCTAAGATTAGGTTTTAGGACAGCTTTGATGAAAGGTTTGGATCCACTTCAAATGTTGACTAAATACAGTAGTGTTTCAACAACAACATTTAGTGTAGAGTTTATACACTTGTTTATTATAATAAATCATACATTTTTTGTGCTCTATTTCTCCTTTATATTGGATATTTTTCAGCCTTTCTCTTTTACTTCTTGGACAAAGCATCATGAAAGCAATACTTTTTCAAACCATTAATCTTGAAAATAACATGCATGGAAACTATTCTTCATTCATAGTTCACTAAACAAAGGCTGTAAAGCAAAAATAAGTTAGATTACGCTAGCAACAGGTTTCTTTTTTTACATTTTGTATTATTCATTACTTTACATTATTTTGACAAAATTCAGTGTATTTCTCAAACAAAACGCATACATGACTTCAGGAGACCTGGGCTGTAGACTCTCCAGTCATATGACTGAATTAAAATGTAATCATGCTGTTAATGATGGATTATGAGGCTGATTATTTTGACACAGATGTGTTCATAATGAATTTTCATTATAAAACCAGCAAGAGCAGGTAAACTCTCATGTGTCATGCAGGTTTGGAACGAATTGTGCAAATAATTTTTATGGAAGCTTATTTCCAACACAGAACAAACAAATAAAATGCAAATTGTGACTTTTTTTCTCACAATTTAATAACGCTAATAAAATAAAATAAACATTTTGCGAAAGTCAGAATTGCAAGAACTTAGAGATATACGTGTTGAGAAACTACATCTGGAATTGTGAGACATTAACTGAATAATCAAATGAAAAAATTACAATTAAAAACGTGAAATTGAATTAAATCAAAAATGTAAAATGAAAAAGTTTTTTGAATAAAATTACATTTAATGAAAGTGAACTAAAGCATAAAATCTAAATAGTAAAAACAAAAACAATAAAAAAAAGTAAAGTAAAAAAAATATATATTTTTAGCAATAATTGCATTTTTTTATGTGACCATTAACTGATATCAGAATTCTGATATAAACTCACAGTTGCAAGAAACAAACAAACAAAAAATTCTGATTAGGCCTAACTTTATTATTTTTTATTCCATGGCAGAAACAAAAACAGAATTTATAACTTGCAACGTTAACAAATGCAATTCTGAGGACACGTCAGAATGTCACTTTTGTCACCTTTCTAGTATTCAGTGGCAGAAACAAGCTTCAGTATCATAGTGAATGGTTTTAATGCATTCGCAGCTCGTTGATTTCATGTGGAGAAAAAGCTCTTAATTGGACGATCTCCTGCGGTCACACTGCGGCTCTGCTGATCCGTTCTGGCATTTTCAGCCGGTTATTTTCACTCAGCTTGAGCTCAACGCAGGTTCAAAGCAAACATGTTATGAAATCTCAGTCAGGAATGTCATGCAAACACGTCCCAGGCAATGCAACTGACCTGCTTCAACAGCACCAGCCTGAACACAGTCATTCGTCATTTTATAATGTACTTTTGCACCATTTCTGGAACATTTTGTGCTCTTTGTCCCTTAAGACTGAAACTGATCAACACATATGTCATAATAACTTTAATAACAATAACAGACATTATTTTTTACATTCTCCGATAAGCAGTGAGACACAGAGGAATCAAATGAAGAGCATCGCAAACATAAGGCATCATTTGTTCGTCCGTCTGACAGAAGCAGCGAAACACTCAGAAGAAACAGAGATGGCACGCGGAAAACCCTTTGGACAATGAGACGCTGGTCCCAAGTGAAGATTCATATGAATCAGTCTGGATTCCGAACAGATTCGGTTCATTCCCAGCAGACCGAATCTCTCAGAATCAGTTCGTTTGTAAAAGCTCCAAAAATCACAGACTGAGGAAGACCATGATAGTGAAGAGGAGGATAAAACTAGTCCATTTAACCACTTGTGTATGTTGTTGTCCATCTCAAATGCTCAAACGCACTACTATACACTACTGCCGCAATGCAAAATCAGACGTTTGTCTTGTTTTCTAATAAAAAAGAATTACATTTTATATATATATTAGTAGAATTGAAGATATTAAGATTTATTTATTTTGTAATGTTTATTTTTCCTAGTTTTAAACATTTAGTGTAAAATATATTTGCTGAGAACAAAACTTACTGTCTTAGTAACACTTTATAAGATTCAATTTGTTCACATTAACATTTCATCCACTAAAAATATTTACAGCATTTATTTTTATAGAGTGAAAATACTAAAGATTAAAAATACTGATTTATATTCATTACTAATACATTAATGTAAATTTTACAAATTTATATATTACAAATGTATATGCAGAAATACATGTTAAGCTTGATTAATAAATGCTGTGAAAGTATTGTAATTTGTAAGTTCATAGCTATTGCATTAGTCAATGCTAACATACTGAAGCTTAATGCAAAGTGTGACCGTTCTCAAACATTTTTTGCATTAGTTAATGTATTAACTCACATGAACTAACATTAAGAAATATATATTTTACTACAATTAATAATCTGTGTTATGGAAGCTTGTTTCCACAAAAGGAAAAAATAAATTAAAAAGTTAATTGTGACTTTTTATCTCACAGTTTAGACTCTTTTTCAGAATTGTGAGATAAAAATGCAGAATTGCGGAAAAGGTATGAATTATAATATATAAACTCGCAATTGCAAGAAAAAAGAAGAAAAAAAACTGAATTGGGAAAATGAAAAACTCAAAGGAAAAAAAAAAAACATCCAAATTGTCAGACATTAACTCAGAATTACGGAAAAAGTCTGAATTGTCGGACATAACCTCAGAATTCCTGAAAAAAAGTGAATTGACGGACATAAACTCAGAATTGCGGAAAAAGTCTGAATTGTCAGACATAACCTCAGAATTCCGGGAAAACAGTGAATTGTCGAACATAAACTCATAATTCCGGGAAAAAAGTGAATTGTCGGACATAAACTCAGAATTCCAGGAAAAATGTGAATTGTCGGACATAAAATCAGAATTTCCGGGAAAATAGTGAATGCGTCGGACTAAACCTCGAATTCCAGGAAAAATGTGAATTGTCGGACATAAAATCAGAATTGCGGAAAAAGTCTGAATTGTGGGACATAAACTCAGAATTCCCGGGAAAAAAGTGAATTGTCGGACATAAACTCAGAATTCCCGGGAAAAAAGTTAATTGTCGGACATAAACTCAGAATTCCGGGGAAAAAGTTAATTGTCGGACATAAACTCAGAATTCCGGGAAAAAAGTTAATTGTCGGACATAAACTCAGAATTCCGGGAAAAAAGTAAATTGTCGGACATAAACTCAGAATTCCGGGAAAAAAATTAATTGTCGGACATAACCTCAGAATTGCGGAAAAAAAAGTCTGAATTGTCGGACATAATCTCAGAATTGCTAGAAAGAAGTAAAATTTTTGGATATAAACCCAGAATTGCAAAAAAAGTGAATTGAGATATATCAGAATTGTCAACTACCCACACACAAAAAAAATTGAGAAAAAAAAAAAAAACCAGACCTGTAAAAAAAACAAATAAAAAAAAAAAAAAAAAAAAAAAAAAAAAAAAACGGAACTGTAAGATATACTCAGAATTGTGAGATAAAAAGTAAAAAAAAAAAAAATTCAGTAGTGTAAATGGGCTTCTGTACTTTGTCAATATTAGTTAATAAAAAAACAAGTGTTGACTGTTTGTTGATATTAGTTGACAGTGCATTAACTAATGTTATAAGAGGCAACTTTTATTTGAAATGTATTAGCAAATGTAGAAATTAATATAGCTACGTAGAAAGATATTAAATGCTGTAGAATGTACTGTCGATTGTTAGTTAATATTAGCCAACTAATGTTAACAAATGAACCTTATTGAAGAGTGTTACTGTATTTTTTTTTAAACGCATCTTGTTTTGTGTCCAAATTTTTTTTATTAGAAAACAAGATGATGATTCGCGAAATACGACGCGTGTGCGATTCGACACGGAAACACGTCTTGAACCACGAGGCTGGGGCCGAGTCCCTCATGGTCCCGACCTGCACATGAACCTGGTTTCCAGCGCTGCGTCTGTGAAGCTGCCCGTGAGCCCATGGAATTATGGGATGTCTGTGAGATACGATCCTGGTGTGGAGAGCAGCGGAGCGTCCCGTCTGGCCCCTGGCCTTCATCCTCCTCCTCCGGCGGCGCGGCGTGGCGTCAGTACAGGCTCCAGGGCTGGTGGAGCTGAGAGTAGGACAGCACTGAGGATGAGGAGGAGGAGGATGAAGACTCGGCGGGACCCAGCTGCTTCCCACACACGCAGGTTCAGTCCATCTTCTCCTTCTGCACCAGTTTGGGCGCGTCGACGAAGTCCCGGCCGTTGAACAGGATCACGCCGGCCGTCACCACGCTCGCCGAGCCCCAGAACAACACGTACGCCAGCGTCTCCGTCCAGGTGTCACCTGGGAAATACGAGAACCAGCTGCGCTTTACATGCGTTTAAGACACTAGTATTAACCCTATAAAGCCTGACATATGAAATAACAGTGAGAAAAAAATCTAAACATCTGTTTTTGTTGAGTTGCATATTTGATGCATCAGGCTTTTATGGCTCATATAGTCAAACATAGTGAGAATATAGAGGAAAAAAAAAATTATTCAAAGATTATGGATAACAATATGGATTTGCTGCAGATGCTGATATTTATATGTGACCCTGGAGCACAAAACCAGTGATAAGAGTACATTTTTAGAAATTGAGATGTATACATCATCTGAAAGCTGAATAAATAAGCTTTCAATTGATGTACGGTTTGTTATGAGGACAATATTTGTCTGAGATACAACTGTTTGAAAATCTGGAATCTGAGGGTGCAAAAAAATCTTTAAAGTTGTTCAGATGAAGTTCTTAGCAATGCATATTACTAATCAAAAATTAAGTTTTGATATATTTACAGTAGGAGAATTACTATATATCTTGATGGAACATGATCTTTACTTAATATCCTAATGATTTTTGGCATAAAAGAAAAATGGATCATTTTAACCCATACAATGTATTGCTGGTTATTGCTACAAAAATCTCTTATGATCTTACTTACGACTGCTTTTGTGCTCCAGGGACACATGTGATGAAATTCTGCTGCTTGTTATGTAATTCAGTGAGATCTTTATAACAGTAGAGCAGATATTAATACTAATCTGTGTCTTACCAGCCATCAGGAGACATATGATGCACATTGAGAAAGCCACCACCATGATGATCGGCAGCTGAAAAGGGAAAAAACGAATATCTAGTTATGACGCTAAAGAACATTACATTTCATGTCAGCTTTAATAGAAGATGTAGTTTAAAAAAAGCATGCTTAAATCCTTGCAAAACTCATGAGGTCACAGTAAAATTAACGCAATCAAATCATGTATATTTGATATATCAATAAATGTTCAGCTTTTAAATTCTAAATGTATTAATAACTTGAAATCATGTGACATGTGGATGGAAGCAAGTGTAAGATCCTCCCTTTATTCTTTTTAATAACCAATCTGTTTCTCACCGTGAGGAACTTCCAGTCTTTGGGCTCATGTAGAGGAGTGTTCATATCCGCCTCTTCCACCGCATAATTACCCAGAAACAGGTCAATGGAGTCCTGCATGAAGACATGAACCTCTATATCAGATCCTGCACTCTTCATCCACCGAGCCACAGCAAAGAAATCAAACACAAAACACCTCTTCCTACTGCAGAGACTTCAGAAGCAATTTTAGTCCCTTGAAAAGGGTTTCCAAACTGGGGTTTGTGAGTAAAATAACAGATCAAAATCAAATAATTAAATATAAACTAAATAAATAATTACAAACAAAAATAAATAAAAACATTTCATAATTAATATATATATATATATATATATATATATATAAAATTAATTATATCATAAAAATAATGTTTAAATGGCTTTAAAATAAAAAAATATTTAACAAAGTAAAAAACGTAAAACACAATCATAAAAATGGAAAATTAAAATACATTTTATTACAAATGAAAATAAATAAAAATATCAATTACATCATAAAATAAAGTCATATTTAAACTACCTTAAAACCTAAAATATATAAATAAATAAAAAATAGAAAAATAAATAAAACAATTCCTCAAGGAAACAAATATATAATAAATGTTGAATATATATTTAATAACACAATGCATGTTCACGGTTCTCTGATAGTTGATGGTCACTTAACATGAATACATGTGTGTGATAAAATATAAAAATATTAGTGCTGTCAAATGATTAATCGCATCCAAAATAAAAGTTTTTGTTTGCATAATATACGTGTGTTCTGTGTATATTTATAATGTATATACACTCACAAATACAGTATATATTTTGAAAATATTTATATGTATTTACATGTCTATATCACTTATATTATAAATAAATATATTTAATAAATAAACAACCTATTTTTCTGAAATATATACATGCATGTGTGTGTATTTATATATATACATAATAAATATACACAGTACACACACACATATTATGTAAACAAAAACACATATTACAGAACAAAAAAAATATAAAATAACTAAAAAAATTGTCCATCAACTATCAGAGAACCGTGAACATGCACATGCAAACTGTAAGTAAATATATATATACACAGTACAGGTCAAAAGTTTGGAAATATATCATATCTATAAGGCAACATTCTCTATTTTTAGTTTTTTTGAACTTTAAGGTACTAAATCTGCTCATCAAGCACTAAACTTTATAAATGAAAAATAAAAATGAAAACAGTATAGATTATGAAAAAAAATTACAAAAGATTAAAAGAATAGTTTTAAAAACTTTAACTATAACTTATAAAAAGATAAAATTTAAAATAAAATGATGCAAAAAGCTGAATTTACACCGCCCTCTCATCATTAGATCCAGCCTTCATGTGCTCACATTTAAGTATCAAAAAGTTCAAAGTATTAACCACAAGAACGCATTTAGAAAACACTTCTATCATAACTGCACCGCTATTTCATTAGACGTTGTCAGCATTAGGAAACAGTTAACCCCTGCTGTCATTTATATATTTGATGACATACAAGCCAGTTAAAAGAATACAGCTCATAATTATTCAAAATAAAAAAAAAAGTCTATCTACTAATGTATTTAATTATTGGGTTTTTTATCACTTTTATCAATGATCAATGTTTATCATTTCTGAATGAAAAGTATAGCATTTATTTACACACCAGAAAGAAAAAAGTTAGTCACCTTGACCCATATGTACTGAAGACTACGTTGTACAGTAATATGATTAATACAACTATTTAAATTTTATTCATTATAGCTTCTTTTCAGCGACAGACATCGTTATAGTTACTTAGAGTGATTAATCAATGGTATCCTAATTAGATATCACGATTTACTGAATTCATGGTGTTAATTCAGGTAGACACTAAAAAACATTGATGTGAGTCATCATATTAGAATGATTTCTGGAGGATCATGTAAATAAGAACCTATTTATTCAGCCTTGCAAAGCACATTTAAATAAATGATAATTTAAAGGCTGTTAATATTTAAATGTTCTTATATCAAATGTGTTTGTGTATGTTTCACTAGTTCCATGTTTTTTCTGATTTTTGAGCCCTTTAAATGCAGGCTTGATTAGCAGAAGAACCTTTACAAGGCAAACTAGTCCTCACAGTAATGAGCTCCATAACTAGGTTAACTGACCATTACTAAATGTTTATAACTAGTATGGAATGCTGAGTCATTCTTACAATTTTGTGATCTTAGTTTCACTGGCAACTCCTAAAATACGGGGTTGTGTACATAATGCTTATACTTCATTGAAAAAATATAAATAGATGTCATGAATAAATCCAAAAATGACAACACAAAGTTATTAAAACATATAGATATGCTTTTAAATCAAATACAGCCTTATATCTGTATGATAAACTACTGTACAAAATGTCTATTATTGCTTATATAACTGATATACATTATCAGCATTTGAATGCTTAAAAAATGATTCATAAGTTGTGCAGTTATTATCCATCATTTTAGTTTTAGGTTTGAGGACAACGTTGATGAAAGGTTTAGATCCAGTTGAAATGTTGATTACTGTATGTTATATCAATAACAGTGCTCAAAATCCATCAGCTCTGAATCTTTAAAGTGTGTTCAAATAGGGTTTAATCTAAGAGAGGTTTGTGTGTAAGTTACACTGTCACCTGTCTGAAACCGTCTGAGAAGTTGTTCTTGTAGTATCTGATCATGGAGTTCCAGCCGTCCATCAGCAAGCCCCACTGCGTCCTCTTCCCTGTCCTGAACACACAGAGAACCAATCATCTTTCACAACCCACCGAACGCTCCTCTCAAACACCAGCGGAGCAGGAGACGCTCTGCTCACCGTGTGAAGTCGGTCTTCAGCGCTCCGGTCCCGGCGTACTGTTTGGCGCAGGCGTTGGCGTTATCTGCCCAAGCTGAGGGAATAACGGCTATGGATGAGAAACTCTCACATATCCAGACTACTGACTATCTGTGTTAGCGTTTGCTTACCGTTCTTGTATATTTTTTCAAAATCATCCTTTCAAAACAACCCCCTTGCCCAAATCAACAACCCCACATCAACAACACCAAACAACAAAACATAAACAAGACATCCAATCTGAGTTAATTCCGGAATGAATCAGCTGTTCAAACGGATCGAGTGAGTGGATGATTCAGTGGTTAAAAATCACCTTCCTAAAATAACCTCAACTTTTAAAAAATCGAGTGGAGTGAATGGATCATACAGAAACAAAATAATCATTCTGAATGAACCTGCAGTTTGAACGGATAGAGTGAGTCGATGATTCAGTGCGACGACTGACGGGTCATCTTTCAGAATGAATCAAGCTGTTTTGAATGGCGATCGAGTGATTGGCCTGATTCATGACGACTGTAATCATCTTTCTGATGAGCCTGCAGTTTGAGAGTGATTGGATGATTCAGTGACTGAATCGTCTTGATCTTTCAGAATGAATCAGCAGTTTGAATGGATAGAGTGAGTCGATGATTCAGTGACTGAATCATCTTTCAGAATGAATCAGCTGTTTGAACAGATCGAGTGAGTCGATGATTCAGTGACTGAATCATCTTTCTGAATGAATCAGCTGTTTGAACTGATCGAGCGAGTCGGAACGAATCAGCAGTTTGAACGGATCGAGTAAGTCAATGATTCAGTGACTGAATCATCTTTCGGAATGAATCTGTTTATCTTAAATGGGGATTCATCTCATTTATCACCAGTAAACACTATGGAAGTGCCACAAGGATCTGTCTCTAGGTCCTCTGCTATTTTCAATATAATGTACATGTTGCCCCTGTAATAATTAGAATATCATTCGAAAATACGGGATTAGTTTCCACGGTTATCGCTGATGATACTCAACTATATATCTCAACAAGACCAGATGAAACTTCAAAATGATCTAAGCCTAAACAGAGGTGTGTTAAAAATGTCTAAAAGACTTGGATGACCAATAATTTTCTCCTATTAAATTCAGATAAACGACAGAGATATTACTTTATTGGGACCAGAAAAACATTACACAGAATCTCGTTAGATTACAATTTGCAACTAGACGGATGTACTCTGTTACTTCCTCTATCTGGTAAAAAATCTGGGTGTTATATTAAGCACAGTTACGTACTTGTCTTTTGAAAAATCTATTTCCCATGTTTACAAAACAGCATTCTTCAATCATTAGAACTTACAAGATTGCCAAGCTACGAAACATGTTTACCTTGTTCCTGATTGCAGAAACGCTTAGTTCATGCGTTCATGACCTCTAGACTACTGGACTATTGTAATGCACTGCTAGCTGGTTGTCCTGCATCCTCAATAAACAAGCTACAGAGTAGTCCAAAATGCAGCGGCTAGAGTCCTCTACCAGGTCAAGAAAAATTGATCATGATTACCCAATACTACAGTCTGTTTCCTGCACGGCTACCTATTAAGTTTCCGTATCAGTTTTACAAATATATATTACTTACTTCATAAGTGCCCTGAATGGCTTTAGCCTGCGTACCTAACTAAGTCTTCTACCACGCTACAATCCATCACGCTCCCTAAGGTCACAAAACGCTGGACTTTTGATAGTACCTAGGATATGCAAAGTCCACTAAAGGGAGGTAGAGCTTTTCGCATTTGGCTCGCCCAAACTCTGCTGGAATAGCCTTTCCTGATATGTTCGGGGTTCAGACACACCTCCTCTGTTTAAATCCTAGATTAAAAAAACACAACCTCTTTGGCCAAGCATTCAAATAATGCATCTCATAATTTTGGACTGCAAGTTATATCTGATCAAAAAAGCGCATTATTATTCTTATAACTTGGGTTACAACTAATAATTTTACTTGGCTGGAACAGCAGCTACGCGTAATTATGTCTTTATTTGTTTCTCTGTTTTGCCAGCGGGATTTACATCACATGGTAACTAGGATTACACAAGCTCCAGTCTGGATCCCAGAACACCTGAGAAAGAGATGATGCCAACCCCCTCAGCCGGACCTGAGATGATGCTAGGCAAAACTGAAACAACCATACAGAACTACCACATTTTGCTCTAAGTGTGATTGCATAATTGACTGTTGTAAATAGTGTTAATCGTCTGTTATTACGTCTTTTTATTGATTTTTCTGAACATTTTCTGCCGTTATACACATAAAATGACAGTCACCACTGATAAGCTACTACTAAATATTGTAAAAAACTGATTTTTTCTGTAAAGTGACTGATTTGGTATCCCTGCAGTTTGAATGGATCGAGTGAGTCGATGATTCTTTTGGAATGAATCAGCTGTTTGAATGGATCGAGTGAGTGGATGATTCAGTGACTGAATCATCTTTCTGAATGAACCTGCAGTTTAAATGGATCGAGTGAGTCGATGTTAAACAAATATACAGAGACTAAAACACATTTACGAATGAACCAACAGATTGAATTCAACGACTCAGTGAATGATTCAGTGACTGAATCCTCTTTCGGAATTGAACGGAATGAGTGAGTTCAATGGATTCGACTGACTCCATCTAAAAGACATTTTAGTCAATGAAAAGCGTCCACATTTCAGTTCTGCTGTTGTAATGTTCTGACAGTTCGACAAACACTATTATGTTTTGCTCTAATTGTAAGTTTTACAATTACGGATCATAACTGTTTTTGAGAAATAACATCAGAATTATTGCACTTTACATATTAGAACAGACATGGTTTATTAGAACCTCCTGTTAGTTCCTGAGTTTATTAAATGATTAGAAATTTAGAGTGGATGATTCAGTGGCTAATATTAATTCCAATAATCGTCTGTGCTTTTTCTGTAATGTGGAAAAATAATTCCAATAATCGTCTGTGCTTTTTCTGTAATGTGGACAAGAGCATGCAAATGGTTGCCAGGTTGTGAAGATAAATTAAACACGACAGAAAATATGTGCTTTTAAGAGAGAAGCTCTGATTGGGGGATTTAAACTCTTGAGATCTGGCAACCCCAGCATGAAAACTCACAGAGGTCTAGGATTTATCTCTTTTATTTTATTTTATTTTTTATTTAAACTACACTTTTTAGTCTCGTCTTTTTTCTTCAACGATCTTGCATGTCTCATCTTAATCATGCATAAAAAGGAAGTCGAAAATATTTTTCCGTCATAGTTAAAAAAAATAAAAAAATAAATTAACGCTACACAATATTGCAATAATATTGCTGATATTCAAAGTATGGCCCAGCCCTACATGCACATGAACTTTGGCCCAATGATGATCCCAATATATAAATATTAATAATAAATCACATAATCATCGCACCTCTAACTGCGACTGCAGCGAGCGGCGCGCCAGCAGACTCTGGATGACGTTGGTTCGGTCCAGACAGTCCATGCAGTTGCTTCTAAACGTCCCGTCCTGCTGTAACTGCACCGTCCCGTCCGAATCCACCAGGAAGTAGCTGTTGAAAAACATTACACAATAAGAGCATGCACAAGTCTCAATGTTTAGCATGCAATATAAACACTACGGACCCAAACTAGTGTTAATTCTGGCAGCCTCTTAGTCTTAACTCCTGTCTCAAATGTACATTTTATTTTCAAATGAGTCGATTTTAGATTGAAAGCATAATGCCATCTTCTGTCACATTTTCGTTCATGCTGTATTTGTTGATAAAAAGCTCCATTATAATGCGGTAATGATTGTTGAGATTTGAGGAACTTTTGTCATTTTAGGTATTGCACTTTCATACCAGTAGCACAAATCAATAAATTTAGAACGTACATAATGAATAAATATCACATTTAAACTATAAATAGCCAATATAATATTATTTATTTTAATGTTAAATATTAATAATAATAATGTAAATTATTATTTAGTTTATAGTGTAATATTATAATAAAAATCATAAAATTTTCCTATAAAATAATAAGAATAAATATCAAGTATAATACATTTAAAATAATCATACGCAGTTACATTCAAAGTTAAATAATATTTAACAACCCATAAATGTTTAGTATAATATAATACATTTTTGAAAATATTATATAAAATTAATAATAACATTAAATTAAATTATTATTAATTATTATATAATTTATAGTGTTGTATAATAAAATAAAAAGATAATATTTTCTTATTATATAATAATTGTGAATATCAAGGTCTAGCATTTAAACAATACATATCCAGTATAATATATTTATAAAAAATAACAACGTTAAATATCTAACATTAACCAATACATATTTAGTATAATATAATCTTTTTAAAATTTAATATTATTGTTATTATTATTAGTAGTAGTACTAGTAATAATAATATTATTATGTAATTTTAATAGCATAGTATTATATATATATATATATATATATATATATCTATATATATATATATATATATATATTATAATATATATATATTATCTAGTGTACTGATTTATTATAGGCTATTTATTATAAAAATTAATATCAAAGACTTGTGCACTCTGTCTGTATACATCATGAAAACTGGTAAAACAAAGCTTTCACAATAAACAGCGAGTGAGTAATTGCATAAAATAAGATTTCATGAAATTCGAGGATTTGAACTCTTGATATCTGGCAACCACACACATGAGAGCTCGTGTAGTAGTCCACAATAATATTTTGTCTCCCTTTTTTTTTTTTTGACGAAAATAAAGAGATTTTGGTAATTTTTTATTTTTTTAATACATTTTAGTCTAGTCTTTTATCGTTAGTGAAATTGCACATTGATGTAGTCACAGTTATCGTTTATTGACTTTACTGTCGTCTCTTTCTGAGGCCTGTTTTATAAAAAGGTTAACCAAACAAGGCAGGTTTATTTCAGTTAGTCTGTCTTATTGTCAGCTGATTTGGGTCAAAATAAGTCAGAATAACTGAAATAATCCTGGCTTGTTTGGTAAACTTGTTTCATTTTCCGTCACAGTTTTCGTTAACGAAACTAACACTAACCCGAACTCGTTCTGCATTTCCGCCACCATGTCCACCAGGATCTGCAGGCGATGCCACCTCATACGGCTGCACTCCTTGTGGAAGTCAAACGCGACGTACCTGCAGACGAACACAGCTGTGGGTTTAGCTCTTGTGCTTCAGCATGAGCGCTTTATGAGATCTCCCAGGCGGCTCACTCACTTGATCATGCCGTTGCCCAGACTGTCCACCATCTTCGCGAAGGCCTGTTCCAGTGGCTTTTCTGAGCCCTTCTGATTCACCAGGTTCAAAATCACTTGCTTGCCGTATGTGATGATCTGAGAGTCGAAATGCCTCTGAAAACCATCCAGCTGTGAGAGGAGAGACAGATAAACACATAGAATAATGTCAGACCAACTCATATAAGTATTATTATTATTCCATATCAACACATTTGAGATACTAGTGTTTAAAAGTCAATCAAACAATGCTCTAAATCTAAATCTGTTAATGCATTTAAATGCATGGCACTAGTGACCAAAAGTTTGAATTATTGCTATTTTTGCTCACCAAGGCTGCATTTATTTGATCAGAAATACAGAAAAAAACAATAAAATGTGAAATTTTATTATAATTTAAAATAGCTTGTTTTCTATGCGAGTATGTGTTAACATGTAATTTATTTCTGTGATCGAAACTGTATTTTTAGTATCATTACTGCAGTCTTCAGTGTCACATGATCTTCAGAAATCATTCTAATATGCTAATATTCTAAACATTTCTGATTATTATCAATGAAGAAAACAGTTTACGTACTGGATTAATGATATCACAGGAACAAATTAAAAAATAAAAAATCAAACAAAAAATAAAAAAAAAATAAAAAAATTTAAAAATTTTACATTAAAATTAAAAAATGAAATTTGATGACGTTTTTCATCATTTTTGGCTCTTTTATTATAATTTCTTTGAGGTACTGAAGCCGATTTGTTCTAATATTAACATTTGAAAAACCAAATTAACATTGGTCTGCCAAAACAAATATTTTTTTAGCGTCAAATCAAAACTTTAGTTGAAAACAAACATAAAAGATTTTCAGTACTTTACAACAAGGTTTCATTCGTTAACACTATTTAACGGCAGTACATGAACGAATATTTTCAACATTTGCTAATGCATTTTTAAAATCAAACGTTCTCCACTTACATTAGTTAATGCATTATTTCATGTTAGTTCTCAATGAACAACTGTATATATAACTAACATAAAAATGAATAATGCTGTAAACTGCTCACTGTTAGCTAATGTGTTAACAGATATACAAATGAGACCTAACCACATCACACCATCATAAAACATCCTTATTTGTCACTTACTCTTAAAAACAAAACAAAGAAATAAAGGTAAAGACAGTGAATCTCACATGATTGCCGCTTTTGCTGATCTGTGGCTTTGGTTTGTACTTGAGGTTTGGTCTCTGAGACCAGTAGAACGGGATGGAGCCTCGAGTCTGTGGAAGAGGATAATTCATTCGTTAATAACATGTCTTATTAGAAATGTTGGGATTAATGCTCCTCAGATGACTTGAAAACTACCAATCCTCATTCAGGATGGACCAATGCAGACAAAACAACAACAACATCCCAGCAGATCGATCTAAAAATAGACATTTAATTTCACAGAAAGAACGTTTTTGATCGAAACTGTCTCCTATTATTTAAAAACGCACTATTAAGTGAAATAAAACTGAAATCACAATATGGTTAGGTGCAAAAAACTGTGATTTAATTAAATTTATGCATGGCATGTTTCAGCTCATTACATTATTTCATTTCCGTTTCAAAATAAAAAATACTGTTGGTTTACAATAATATTTCCTTATTAGTTTTTATATAGTAAATTTTAAGTTCTTAGTTGGTGCAGTAATAATAATAATAATGATATTAGTAGTAGTAGTAGTAGTAGTAATAATAATAATAACAATCATTATTATTATTTGTTTTACAGCCATATTGTTATATAATCACAATAATTTGGCCAAACTGCATTTTAATTAAAAAAATATTAATTTCACAATCATTAAAAATCACAATTAGTTTTTTTCCCCAGAATCATTCAGGGTGCCGACCATGTTTTTTTCTGTAACTGGATAGAAATGGTAAAGCCACCTTATCCCAATTTTTATATGATTTTTAATTTTAACTTCTTTTTTTTTTTACGATTATCAATCAGGCTGGTTTTGTTTTAGACACCTGGCAACCCTGATCTGAGCAGTTTTTATTATGTTAGACATAAGTTAACAAATTGACATTTGTCAAGCTATATCTTTCTTTTCTTTTTTTTTCCCAATTTGTTTGCTTGTAAATTGTTTTTTACTTTATTTTGAAAGTTGACCGAAATAAACTAATCAATCAATCAATCAATCAATCAATATCTATATATCTATATATCTATATATATCTATATTATATGCAACATAAATACATCTCTGAGGCCTGTTTAATTAAAAAAACTACATTAAAACCTTCAAAACATTGTTGTAGTGAAGTTTGCCTGTTTTATTTAAACTAACATATAAAAAGGTGAATCTCACAAAACCCATCAAGAACATGGTCACAAGACACCCTAAAATCATTCAAATGAGGAACAAAATCATAATTTTCATGTTTTGGCGGTTTGCTCGTCTCACATATCACCCCTTTATTATTAAAAACGGGTTGATTTACTGATTTAAACATCAGAAAGCAGACTGGAAAACAAAGTAATCCCAAAACAAATGGTTCAGCATAAGAGCATAAAATCTGATATTACCATTTCAGAGGCTTACCTGAACAAATGAGGCTTTTGCTCCGTTATACTGAACAATCTGCTCCGTCTCAACAAAGTTGGCCGCATGACCTTCAGAGTCAATACCTGGAAGAGAAAGAGAGCGTTCAGCAGTGTACTGAGAAAACACAGGCGCGGTCTCAAAGCGTACGAGCTTCACCTCTGACGTAGTAGCGGACACCGGCGCGGAAACAGCTCCTTCTAGAAATGATGTTCCAGTCGAAGATTTTGCCGTTGATGCAGCACGACTTCATGGCCACGACTGAGAGCGCAGATTAAGGACTGTGACATGACGATTAAAATTTTTAATCTAATTAATTACATTATGCATCGATTAATTCATCGAATTAATCGCAAATTACACTTGGCTGTGAAAATACCCCCCAAAAGATTATTTAAAGCTATTTCTGTGGTAAGAAAGTATCAAGTTGACATTAAAAATAGTAGCTTTAGAAAGAAATATTTCATTTGATTCAACATTAAATTTATTACACATAAACATTTAGGCTACAATATAAACTATGGAACATAAAAGATGATAATTTGAGAAACATCTCTAACCCTTTAAAGTTTTTTTATTTATTTAATTATGTTTAAATGAAATAATACTCTAAGTAAGAAACTAAAACTGCCAGCAGGTGGCGGTAAATGAGTCATTCATTCATTTTGTTAAATGAGTCATTCACGTTCATTCGTGCTTTCAAACGTCTGATTTCATTCAGGAATTCAGTAAACGGCTCACGTTCAGAAACTAAACACCGCTGTGCTGCTCGGAGACGCACAGCAATTCTGCTGTGGCGATTCGTTCAAAACACGGATTCATTCAGAAACTAAACACCGCTGTGCTGCTCGGAGACGCACAGCAATTCTGCTGTGGCTTTAAAGATAACATTTTTGTTGGTAAAACTGAACAAAAACAAACAATATTGTGTTTAAAATATGACATAGTGTTAACTTATTTACTGAACTGTTGTGTAAAATCACATTTGCACTCGTTATATTCGGGACAAACAGCACTCGTGTTATATCGCTTGTCATATGATAGAAATATGAGACAGAAACTAATACAGGAGCATTTTTGCACCAATATCTTGAATCTTAGGGCATAACTGCATTTATATTTAAATATTTGCCCTGCATCATATTTGTCAACAGTATGAAATGTAAGATGAAATACAGGTCTGAGGGGCAGGGCCAATGCGATAAAATATTTTAAATCGCGTCATTTTTTCATAACTAATTAATCAAGTTAACGCATTAAACTGACAGCCCTTATGAAAACATTACATGTACAGTATACATACACATGACTGTAAAATGAACAGTTCACCTAAAAATGAAAATTCGGTCATTATTTACTGTACGAGTTTCTTTCCTCTGTTGAACACAAATTAAGATATTTTGTAGAATGCTGTTAACCAAATTGTTGCTGGTAGCCATTGACTTTCATTGTAATTTTCCATACTATGAAAGTCAATGGCTACCGTCAGCTGTTTGGTTACCAACATTCTTCAAAATATCATCATCTGTGTTTAACAGAAGAAAGAAACTCGTACAGGTTTGGAACGACATGGAAAATAAATAATTTCATTCATGGGTTAACTAGTGAACTAACACTAAAACTCAAAAAATAATACAAAAAATTAGAGCCACAATAATAAAATAAATAAATTGTGAGCCAAAATAAATTTGTCTCAAATACAGATTCTCCCACGATTCTGAATTAGACAAAATAATGTGTAATTTACTAGAGGCTATGACACAATATTAATTTCTGCAGTCTATTTAAAAAGTTTAATTAATTTGCGTGAATTATTACAAATTTAAATATATAATATATTAATTATATACTGTATATATATTTAATAAGACAACTTTTTATATTAAAATGATGAAAAATAGGTTTGAATGAATGATTCAATGACTCACTCATACATGTTTCATTACTGGATGAATCAGCAATATTTTGAACGAATCTCTTGAATGAATGATTCAATGACTCACTCATAAATACTTCACTTGTTTCATTACTGGATGAATCTGCGTTTTTTTGAATAAATTTCTTGAATGAATGATTCAATGACTCACTCATACATACTTCACTTGTTTCATTACTGGATGAATCAGTGTTTTTGAACGAATCTCTTGAATGAATGATTCAATGACTCACTCATAAATACTTCACTTGTTTCATTACTGGATGAATCAGTGTTTTTGAACGAATCTCTTGAATGAATGATTCAATGACTCACTCATAAATACTTCACTTGTTTCATTACTGGATGAATCTGCGTTTTTTTGAATGAATCTCTTGAATGAATGATTCAATGACTCACTCGTAAATACTTCACTTGTTTCATAACTGGATGAATCTGTGTCTTTTTGAATGAATCTCTTGAATGAATGATTCAATGACTCACTCATACATACTTCACTTGTTTCATTACTGGATGAATCTGCATTTTTTTTAATGAATACTAATCGAGTGAATGATTCAATGACTCACTCATACATACTTCACTTGTTTCATTACTGGATGAATCTGCGTTTTTTTGAATAAATTTCTTGAATGAATGATTCAATGACTCACTCATAAATACTTCACTTGTTTCATTACTGGATGAATCTGCGTTTTTTTGAATAAATCTCTTGAATGACTGATCACTGAGCTCACTCGTAAATCCTTCACCTTGTTTCATAACTGGATGAATCTGTGTTTGTTTTAATGAATCTCTGAATGAAATGATTCAATGACTCACTCATACATACTTCACTTGTTTCGTAACTGGATGAATCGGCGTTTTTGAACGAATCTCTTGAATGAATGATTCAATGATCATCATAAAATACTTCACTTGTTTCATTACTGGATGAATCAGCATATCAGCATTTTTTTTGAACGAATCTCTTGAATGAAATGATCCAATGACTCACTCATAAATACTTCATTGTTTCATTACTGGATGATTTCAGCATTTTTTTTTGAACGAATCTCATGAATGAATGACTCCAATGACTCACTCATAACATACTTCATCTTGTTTCAATTACTGGATGAATACTTCACTTTTGAACGAATCTCCTGAATGAATGATTCAATGACTCACTCATTAATACTTCACTTGTTTCATTACTGGATGAATCAGCAATATTTTTTGAACGAATCTCTTGAATGAATGATCCAATGACTCACTCATAAATACGTCACTTGTTTCATTACTGGATGAATCTGCATTTTTGAACAAATCTCTTGAATGAATGATTCAATGACAGATCCATTGTTTAACAGTCACTTGTCGCCACCTAGTGGAGAAACAATGCAATCGACACAACATTATTTAAAGCGACAGTTACTTTCAAAATGCGATTTGCTCTATTTTGATCGCTACCATAGAAGCAATGAAACCAAAAAACAAAAAAGAAACGAAACTCAAATAACAAAACAAATCTAGCATAAAGCCCAACGCAGCACACACTGATTAATCGTGCAGTCTACTTTAAACCCACACTAAACACTCACTCATCATCTCTGAAAAATCTCATAAAATTAAAATATACATAAATGAAAAACACGTAAAAAAAATTTAAGAAGAATTAATACAAAACAAAGAGAAAACACAACGGAACACAATCATGAACTTGTTCCTTCTTTAGATTTCTCTACATAAAATCATGCCTAGAAACTTGGTATTTCTTGCAGATTTCTACAAGTTGTACTTTTAAAAAAGTTTTACCAAAAAAACAGCAACCAAAAACAACATCACCTAAAACAACCTTACGCAATTCTAAAGGGTTACCTCCGGCTGTGCCATGAAGTCTCTGAGCAGATGACCGTTCCACACGAATCTCTGATCCGCCTGCATAAAGCCATCATGTCAAGTTATAATAATTTCATACCTTATGAGAATACCCAATTCTAAAGGGGTCAAAAAAAAAAAAAAAACCCATTAAACCTCATTCCCTTCCACACTCCTTCCACATAAATTTTATATAAAGTATTATAGATATTAATTATATATTTTAATTCATATTACATTCATATTAATTTATTTATTTATTCAGTACCTCCGCAGGTTCTATGGACGTACTGTAAATTTCATACTTTTTAAGGACAAAGTAAAGAAATAATGGTTTTAGGCTGTCAATGTCTTCTATTAGCAACACTTCAGAGTTTGAAATACTTTCAAATGATCTCCTTTAATTCTTAATTAATTTTACAAAAAAGAAATAAATAAAAAGCTTATGTCTTGAATACATCTGCTCACAACCACTAAAATATGAAAATTAAATCAGTGTTTTTGTCTTGTGTCAAATGTGTAAAGCTTCTTAAATCAAGATGCATTGACTTGAGAAGCAAATGACGTTAATTCTAATTTATGAAGTAATTTTTAATGAGAAATTGATTATAATGAAGTGAGCTCATGATTAAAACAAGAACAGACATCTTCAGAAAAATTGCCAAGATTGAATTTTCCAGATTTTCAATCTCTATAAATCTCATATTTTTAAGACCTGCACAAACCTTGTTTTTTGTTTTATTTATTTAAAAAATTCAATAAAAAGAGTTTCAACAAAATCACATGAGCTCTATAAGCAGTGAGCAGTGTTAGGGAAAGTTACTTTAATGCATTACAATATTGCGTTACTCCCTAAAAAAAAGTAACTATTTATGTTACTTAGTTACTTTTTATGGAAAGTAATACATTACGTTACTTTTTAAATCTGGGCAGGGCTTGCTTGTTTGTTTTTAATATAAATAAGTTATATTTTTGGCAAACGTAAAAGCCCTTTCACAACAAAAGCCTCAGGCTGAAGAAAAAAGTCAATTCATGTCTGTACAGGAGAACGCAGAACATAAAAAAAAAAAAAAAGTATAATACATAATGGATATTTGTATTATTTAACATTATAAAACTGATAGTTCCGGTCCTTGATTCTGATTGGCTGAGCGTTCGAAGCTGTTGTAAATTACTATACAAACATACACCTTTGTTTACATTTGTGTGTTGCTCGGCAACCACTTTGTTGCAACCACAACTGTTTACGTTTGTCTGTTGCTTGGCAACCACTTTGTTGCAACAACAACTGTTTACATTTGTGTGTTGTTCGGCAACCACTTTGTTGCAACAACAACTGTTTACGTTTGTGACTTTCTTGCAAAACACTTTGTTGCAACAATAACTGTTTATGTTTGTCAGTTGCTCGGCAACCACTTTGTTGCAACAACAACTGTTTATGTTTGTCTGTTGCTTGGCAACCACTTTGTTGCAACAATAACTGTTTATGTTTGTCAGTTGCTCGGCAACCACTTTGTTGCAACAATAACTGTTTACATTTGTCAGTTGCTCGGCAACCACTTTGTTGCAACAACAACTGTTTATGTTTGTCTGTTGCTTGGCAACCACTTTGTTGCAACAATTGGCAACCACTTTGTTTTGTCAGTTGCTTGGCAACCACTTTGTTGCAACAACAACTGTTTATGTTTGTCTGTTTCTTGGCAACCACTTTGTTGCAACAATAACTGTTTATGTTTGTCAGTTGCTTGGCAACCACTTTGTTGCAACCACAACTGTTTCTAAGGAACTACATTGTTTGGTGGAAGAATACTGTTTTTATTAACATTATTACACTTTATTTGCTCTGTTTTTATTCTGTGAATACTTACTACGTATGTGGAATAACCATTTTATAAAAGCAGTAAGCCCCTTGAAGCCGTGGTTTACAGTGAATTTATAACAACTAAGGGGTGTTGTTAGGCTGTTATTGCTTTAATTATTGCAGGTTTGCGTCATTTTATGAGTTGCATGTCACTGTTTTTATTCATTTTAAGGAATACTGAATGTGTGTTTTTTTTTGTGGGATTAATTCTGTTCACATTTATTCTAGAACTTAAGTAACATCTAACTCCCGATTCCTCTCAACATTGTGACAGGAGAGCTTTCAATCAATAATTGGGGGGGGGGTAATCTGATTATGTAACGTGTGCTGCATTACCCCCAGCACTGGCAGTGAGCATTATAGCACTGTGATATGTTTAATGACAGATGTGTGAAAGCGTCTCTCTCACGCGCTCCAGCAGAGTCATCTCCTGAAACTCGGGGCTGGTGTTGGCCAGCCGCTGTAACGTGTGCGTCAGGTCGTAGTCTGTGGCGAAGTAGAAACCGTCTGTATTCAAGACGCTGTTGATCATAGACAAGAAGGCCTTGTTGTCCTGCATCTGGAAGATCCATACACACATCATTAGCTTCAATACCACAAAGTTAGGCTGCACTCAGATACATCTGAAGAAAGCTATCCAACTTACTTGTAGAATAACTTTTTTAATGTTACTTTCAATTACTTTGACTAAAAGCAACATATGAACAGTGTTGGGTTAAATGCATTACTAAGCAATTACTGTAACAATTGCTTTTCACTTGAAAATGATAATTTTTCTGCGTTTTAAAGATATAGTCATTCCGTGTCAAATCAACCAAATTTAAAAAATATTCCTGGGTCATAATTTTTCTGAAGAAAGATAAACATGTATAGTGATGAAAGCCAAAATATTAAAAGCCATGTATGAATATTTACTGAGAAAAGCACTATTTTGTTTGTCAAAATGGCAATTTGCACCTAAATTTTAGAGCCAAATTACAGGAGGGAAAAACTTTTTTTATTAATTTTTTTTTTTTACTTTTTTTTTTTTTTTTTTTAAGAGTAAGGTACCCAACACTTGTTAAAATATTTCTTGAGAGTTGTTAGTTGATTTATTTGACAAACTGAAACGTCAAAAGGGCAAATATCACAAAATCTGTCAAAAACATGGTCAGCTCTCACCCTAAAATCATTCAAATATTTCTAATAACTTTTTTGCTTGAAGAAAAATGAACAATTAACAATTAACTTACAAAAAAGGGTTAAGCATAAAAACAATAAGTGTAATACTAATTTAAATTGTTGAAGACGGGAAAAAAGGGGTTTAAGTCTAAAAAAACAATGAGTGTAATACTTAATTTAATATGTGCATGTTGCCCCCCCCCCCCCAAGAAAAACACCACTTTTTCTTAGTTTAAATTAATTAGCTAATTTTGTTTTTGTTTTTACCGAGCAAAAAACTAAATAAATCATTACATCTTTTCCCTGATTTACAGAAGAGACCACTAAAATGTCATTCAGAGTAACAATCTCGTCAGGCATATTCACAACAAAAATTCAATTGTATGACAATTAAAAGACTAATACTTTCACCCCAAATAGCTAATTAGTTGTAATTTTACATTTCTTTTTAAATTGCCACTATCCGAGGTTTCGCCCATTTTCAGTAAGAATTTTTTACTAATTTAAAACACAATCAAATTTAATATGCTCCCTTATTCTTTTATATATTTTAATATGTACAATAATGAATAAACATGTTGTTTGAATTTTTACATAAATATTGTGTTACACTGAATGACAATGTAACATTATTTAAACCAAATTTTACATTTTATTGTCCAAAAACATATTTGAAACCTTAAAAGTAGACACTTTACTTATATTTAATGTGCTTTTATGGATATAAAATCTCTTTTGTATATTTATTTTTATGCGGACATCTTAACGCCTTCGACGTAGATACATACATACATCCAGCAAAACAAAAATATCTCCGTTCAAAATACATTTTGAGTCATTCAGTGGTTAATCGTTGTGGTTTGGATGTGTTTAAATAAAGAGATGAAACTGAAGAAGCCACCTGAGTGTCAGTCAGATGCAGGACCGTCTTCTTGTAGGAAATGATGTCAAAGTCGGTGGCTTTCCAGACGGCGTGACCGAGCAGATCGCCCACCTTCTTCTTCTTCGTGATGACGATGAGATACATGCCTGAGAGAAACCAGAGGCGTTAAACTGTGACACAGCTTCCTTCAGAGTTCAGCTCATGCTGAGAAGACAAACCTGCCACCAGCCGCATGGTTCCCATGATGCCACACATCGGACGCGTCACTGCTGACGGAGGCACGTCCTTCCTCACTGAAACACCACAGAACACACGCTGCTTACTGGCTCAGACTACTGGTTACTATATATATATATATATATATATATATATATAATATATATATATATATATTTTTATTATAATATTACACTATAAACTAAATAATAATTAAAATAATACACAATAAAAATAAAAAAAAATACAAATTAAATAAAAAAAAAAAAATAATATATACAATAATAATAATATATAATTAATTAGGAATTAATACATTAATAAAATAAAAAATAATATACTATCTATATATAAAATGTAAGGCACTTTATATATATATATATAATTTTTTTATATTTTATACTAAAATAAAAATAACACAAAACTTTATATATATATATATAATTTTTTTATATTTTATACTATGCTATAAATTACATAAAATAATATTATTACTACTAATAATAATAATAACAACAATAACATTCAACTTTAAAAAGATTATTATATTATACTAAATATCTATTGGTTAATCTTAGATATTTAACTCTATTCTTTTTTAAAATGTATTATACTTGATATTTATTCTTATTATTTTATATATGATTATAATGTTAAATTTACATTATTATTATACACTATAAACTAAATAATAATTTACATTATTATTATTAATATTTAACATTAAAATTTAAAATATTATATTGGCTATTTATAGTTTAAATGCTATGCACTGATATATGTCATATAATATATATATGATATATATATATTATACTATGCTATTAATTACATAATAATAATAATAATAATAATAATAACAATAACATTCAACTTTAAAAAGATTATATTATACTAAATATGTATTGGTTAATGTTAGATATTTAACATTGTTATTTTTTTAAAATATATTATACTGGATATGTATTGTTTAAATGCTAGACCTTGATATTTACTCTTATTATATAATAAGAAAATATTAACTTTTTATTTTATTATACAACACTATAAATTATATAAGAATTAATAATAATTTAATTTAATGTTATTATTCATTTTATATAATATTTTCCAAAATGTATTATATTATACTAAACATTTATTGGTTGTTAAATAATCTTATTATTTTATAGGAATTATTATGATTTTTACTATGATATTACACTATAAACTAAATAATAATAATAATTATTATTATTATTATTAATATTTAACATTAAATTTAAAAATCTTACATTGTTATTAAATGTTAGGCACTGATATTTATTCTTAAAATTATTATTATTATAATTATATATATATATATACTTTTTTATATTATATCATAAATATAGATATATATTAATATATATATATCATATACTAATATATAGAATACTGTTTTTTATAGAATATACATTTCTATTATTATTACTACTGATAATAACAATAACAATAACATTCAACTTTAAAAAGATTATTATATTATACTAAACATCTATTGGTTAATGTTATTTAACTGTATTATTATTTTAAAAGTATTATAATGGTTATTTATTGTTTAAATGATAGACCTTGATATTCATTGGCATTATTTGAAAATATAATATCAATTAAATTATTTTATTATGCTATAATATAATAATATTTCATTATACTATACTACAATTAACATAACTATTGTTAAAACATTATTAAAAATATCAAATAAAAATTTTAAAATGTATTACACAGAATATTTTTAGGTTAATGTCTGATATTAAACTATGATTTAATTTATTTTACAGTTTTTAAGTATGACTTTCATTCTCATCCTACTTCGAGTTCTGCAGATATTTAACAAACACGATTCATTCAAACGCTTCTGTGGCCTCAAGTGAGCTTTAAACCAGATGCAATAAGAGTAAATGAAGAGATGAAGAAGAAGATCAGTTGTGCTTCAGCACCTGTGAGGGTCATTTCTGTGGACACACGGTCAACGGCGAGGACGTCTCCTGCTCCATCATCACACGCCTCGATGTAGAACTTCTCCGGCGTCGTGTGTCTGTCAGTCAACGAGAGGAAACAAAACCAAACAACAACCATAAACGTTATCAACTTATTTAACACTATATTACATTACAGCGCTGTTATCAACTTATTTAACACTATATTACATTACACAAATTACAACAAACATCAAAACATACACATTCAACATGTGTGTCTAAGTACACTAAAAATACAAAAATTAAAAAATAAATACAAAATTTAGAAATTCAATTCTCAAATCTAATAAACATAGAATAAAACACAGTTCTTTAAATTACTTATAATTTATATTGTTTAAACTCCCTTTTTATTTGAATAATTCAATATAACAAATCAATATAACATAATTTGTAATAATAAATATTAAAAAAAAAAAATATACTATATATATAAACACAAAAAACAAAACTTAAGCAAACACACTAATGAGAAAAATTAATAGATTTAATAACGGATTCAATAGAATAGAATATTTTCAGTATTTTTAATTTCGGTATAATTATTACAATTTTAAAACTTTCCTAACATGTGTTATATAATATTTACAATTTTAAACACTTTCAACCATGGGATTTTTTTCACAGTAGTCAAGCTCAGTGCATACATCCTCAATAAAGTCGAAATTTATTAGCAATGACAAATGAAACATATTTCATACAGAAATGATCTCTGGTGCTTTTATAGATATTATAATAGAAATGAAAATTATACATACATATAAATAAACAACCTCCTACAAACCAATTAAGAACATAATATGAACAGAATGATTGATGAATATCTATAAGAGATACAGAATGGCTCAAAACATAACAAGCTGCTCACTTAAATAACATTTCGGGGAATATTAATGGCTCTACTTGTTGTCTAGACAGCAATTCTTCACTGGGCCCTCTACTGTGTTGTCTCTAGACCGACACTTGCACACGGTAAAATAGTTTACGGATCTCTGATCCGAATGCTGTCTAGATGACAGAGTGACTGTGGTTTTTGAGACACCGCCGTGATCTGCACGCTCGGCTCAAGGTAATACTCACAGAAACAACCAATACCCGACACACGACAAAATAAACAATCAAAAATCAAAGATGTTGTAGGTGCTCGCCATTCTTCCATCAGTTCGCTCCTGACCTTCGTGACGTGTCAATACAGCAGTAAACGCGAACAGGAAATGACCTCTGCCCACCTCCCTTATGTGCGCACCGAGTAAGAAAAGCACCGGGGCTGCCGTCAGATGAAAAGTCTCACTAGGGATTATGGCTTCGCTCTCTTTTTGCTGCTTCGCCATACTTGCATCATTGGTGTGTCCTTATAATGGAATGAGTTACTATAATTAATAAAACACAACTGGTCTGGTAGTGTACTGTCGTTAACAGTTTATATCCAAGTTTACTGCACTTTGCTGCATGCTGCTAAAATGTCTCTGTAAGGAACGCGTATTATTGTCTCAGCAAAATTAGTCACAGTCAAATTAAAAAACATAATATATAAGTGGTAATATTTTTCAGGTATCTTGTAAACTGTAAAGTTATGTTCAACATTTATTTTTTTTGTTTTTGGTCATGAGTCAATTCCATATTCAAAACATCCCGCATATGATCGAAGATTAACAATATAAATTAAAAAATTGTAAATAGAAATATTCATCGAAGAAGAAATAATTTAAGTATTATACTATTAAATCATTAATTCGTTCACATAATAAAAACATTAAACTGTAAATTAGGGAAAGAAAGAAATAAAAAAAATAAAAAAATAAAAAAAAAAAAAAATTTAATTATAATACAATTAAATCAATAATTATATAATTATTAAAATAAAAGATTATATAGAATATTTAACATAAATAACACTTTAGGATTAATCACATCCATAGGGATGTCAAATGATTAATCACGATTAATCACATCCAAAATAAAAGTTTGTTACACTAATATATGTGTGTAACTGTGTATATTTATTATGTATGATAATAATACCACACATGCATGGATTATATTTAAGAAGGAAATGTTATGTTATATCTTAAATATAAATTTATAATACAGTATAAAATAGTAAGAATATAAATATCTAGAATAGTCACTCTACCTGTAAATAGTTTATCTAATATGATTAATTTAATGTGTTGTGTAGTTATATATTACAGTAAACAGATAACCCTGAAACCCACCATATATTATGTAAACCAAAACTTTTTTTGGATGTGATTAACGTGATTAATCATTTGACAGCTTCCTCATATTATTATTTTGCAAAAACAGATACATCATATAACGTTTTTTAAAATTCATTTTTTATGTCATCAAGTTTTTATTGTTTTATTGTGTTAGCTGTATTTTTAGTTATTTTTTAACCTAATAAAAATAACCCAACTGCAGTTTGATTGAGATTAATTGGAAAACAATGAAAAAAAAAATAAAAAAACTTATTCCCTCTCCCTTATTCGATTTGTTTCTGTTGAAAACTACAAAAAAAAAATATAATACAAGCATTAGTAATATAATACTGTAATGATAATGATGATGGCACATAAACATAATATAAAGAAAACAAAAGCGTATTTGTTTCTGTTAAAAACTTTTAATACAATAGTTACAGAAAAATAATGCACAGCTCTGTGTAAAAACAGTCATTGTTTTCATCAGTCTTAATAGTGAACACCACTAGTGTTCAGCGGTCGTGTCCGGTGTCTGTACTTCATGCTGGTGCTGGGTTGACGCCGCAGCACTTCATCGCCTTTATCAATGTCTTTAGGTTCATCATAAACCGTGGAGATGGTATGCAGAATCAGTGATGCTTTTCTGGGCTTTTATACGTGGGAAGTAATAGACAGCAGAGAGGCTTCTCTCCGTGAGTCACCTGACATGGCAAATATGACACAAATCAAACGCATCATTCAAAAGTCATAAAAATGAGGGGGAAATCATCTCATAAGAATTAACACGCTAGAACCCCACCCAGCCCCACACCCCCACCTCATGCGCACACATTGGTTCTGAGAACTGAAATGTGCAAGATTGAAACAAGCAGCGGAGACTCACCCGAAGCCTCTCCTACAGTTGGGATGCTGGCCTTCGAAATCCACCTCCTCCTAAACCCCACCCCTCCTGCCCCCCTCCACCACTACATCCCCACCACCCCCCTACACACTCACCCGTCCCTCCAGCCCTGCTTCTCCATCACACCACCCCCCCACACCCCAACAACCACACACAAACACACACACACACACACACAGCTCCCAGCACAAACACACACACACAACACACACACAAACACACACAAACACACCCACGTTAACCACACCACTTTACACCCATCCCACACACGCCACCACCCAACCCACACACCAGCACCCTGTCACGACACATCCGCCACACACATGTTTCATCAGTCTAAGACACCAAACACCCCCACCCCCAGTCCCCCAACACACACCACACAAACGTGTGCTCACACACGACACAACATCCCCCCACCTCCCACCCACACGCCCACACCCCACAAACCCACACCACCCTAAACACACCCACACTGACCCACCCACCACACAGAGCACACAACAGCAATGAAGTAGGCACTGTAACCCAACCACACCCACATAACATGACATTACATGAACCCCCAACACACCACCACCCACCCACTCCCCCACACACACACCAAAATCAAACACCAACCCCACACATCAGTCACACAAAAGTCACCATACGCAAATAACCCAGTTCACTACACACATCATTCACACCCAGCATTCCAACGCGCATCACCACAACCAGCATTGATCATTTTTGGTTTTAAAAGTGAAAGTGAAAGTGAAACGTGACATTCAGCCAAGTAATGGTGAACCCACTAAGAAGTTTGTGCTCTGCACTTGTAACCCATCCGAAGGGCACTCACACACAGAGCGAGAAGACTTGCCACTAGCTGTGAACACGAAACACACCTAGAGCCGTGGGCACAGCCATTATATTGCTGCGGCGCGACTTCGGGGAGCAGGGTGGGGGTTCAGTGCCGTGTGCTCAAGGGCACCTACAGGTCATGGTATTGAAGGTGTGAGAGAGAAACTGTACATGCAACCCCCCAAACACAATTCCTGCGGCCCGAGACTCTGGAACTCACAACCCTGCGATTGGAGTCGACTCTCTAACCCATTAGGCATATGACTTCCCTTAGTTTAGCTGACAAAGTTGTAACTATTAAAACTTAATAAATTCTTAATTTATTCATTTATAAACAAAATATAATTAGGACTTTTTAAATATATAAACATCAACGAAATCTTAACTTTTCAAAACCAAAAAATAAAAAATAAACATAAACTAAATCCCAAAAAATAAAAAATAAACGTCAACGAAATCTTAACTTTTCAAAAATGCAAAAAAATTATAAATGGTGACATAAAATCACGTATACTTTTTGGTTATAAAAATTTGAACGTTAATGCAATTTACTAAATCTTGCAGTGAATGAAAGGGGTCATGAACTAAGAAACGACCTTTGCTTCTTGACTCTGTTTGACATGTAACGAGAGTAATCAATGGTACTATTAAAAACATCCTGTATAGTTCAAGAACTCAAAACTTTATTCGTTAGCGTCTAAAGAACAGGCTGGGATTAAGAAAGCCCAGTCTACTGCCTCCCCCCCAACCAAATGGGACAGCTTGTGGAATGTTTACTCTGTGATGTAGTATAACGTGTTGGATAATACCCCCGCCTCTGCAGAAGATCGACATTACTGCCTGTTTAGCCCCACCCACCGATTCTACAATCACTGCGCTGTTTGTACTCCGCCCACCGACTTGGAACTACATCGCGCCGTTAGCACGCCACCGATTTCTACAATGCTGCTTGGATCACCACGCCACGATTTCTACAATCACGACTTTTATTTTTTTTCACGATTCACATCACGCCTTTACTCTCATTCCCGCCGCCCACCTTTTTCGCTTGATTCTTTAACGATCACTCGATGACCCTTTTAGAGCACTCAGCCCACCCGATTATACAAGTTTGCTGCCGTGTTTAGCCCCGCCCCCACGATTCTACATCGCGCTGCCTGTTTGGTTAGCCACTCCCAGGCCTTCCTATCTCTGTATTCCCTAAATGTCATACGCTGGTTTGTAGCTACGTACAACGATTCCGCATTCAGAATGCTCCGTTTTAGCACTACGCCACCGAACCGTCTCTACTATCACTGCCCTGTCTAAGCTACACTTCCTACCAGACTCCCTAATACAACGCTGCACGTTCAGCCCCAATTTGATACCCTAAAAGGCCCTCCGATTATCACTTTCAGGACGAAAGTTCGTTTGTGGTCTTCGTTTGGGGGCAAAAAGAAGTATGTCGATCAAAGCGCTATGACGAGACCCGATCTCCCCCTATACTGGTTTTCACAACCATCGCACCACGTCCGCACTGCTGGAGGCGGTTGTGTATTTAATCGTAACATGACTCAACGCTTTTTTTTTATCGGGCGAGTTATGCCCCTAAACACAACAATGATGAAATGATAAGTTGTAGGCAATCTAAGTGTGAGAGTGGCGGGGCCACCACAATGCTCAGAATACCTTATAGACAAAAGAATAAAGGATGTAGCAGCCAAGTCGTTCTCGACCCCTTTAAAATGCAATTCAAAAGAACCATAATCAACTATTTAAATACAACTCACCACTACAATGCATACAGTCACCATAACAATAAAAAAAATAAAAAACAAAAGAACAAAAATAAACCAACCAAAAAAAGTTCCCGAACCTCCTTAAAAAGCGCTCAAAGCTGCCTATGAAGAGAAACACACAAAAACACACACATCTCACACTCCGCCAATCCCAAAAAAACCCCTGAATCCCAAAACCAACCCCCTCCTAAGAAAAAAAAAAAAAAACAAAACCAATTCCTAACCCTCCAACGCCTCTCGATACTGCACCGAGACGAACCTACACACACAATCACAGCCATGTCTGACGCTGCTCTTCTGTCACAGCGCTCACAACGATCTGATCACGAACCTCTGTCATAGTACACGCTCATATCCACGTCCCAGTCGTCTGCTGTTTGCTCATCGAAGTCTGTGCGAAACCAAAGAGAGAAAATTATCAACATCAGCCAACTTATTCAGGGCCTTTTTAAACTTGTCAACAGGCGAAATTATTGTTTTTTTTTTAAATGCTAGAATAACGTTTGATAGTCTTGATAAAATCACGCGAAAGATCGATACATAATGTTTTATTCATAAATGAATGAATGAATAAATAGTGTTTTAAATTACAAAATCAATAAGAAATGTGTTAAAAATTACAAAAACAATACATAATGTTTTATTCATAAATGAATGAATGAATAAATAGTGTTTGAGTTTCCAGGATTAATTACAAAAAACCCGTTACCTCTTACCATTTCCATGCTCCATTGCTCTGGCTCAATTTTATTAACCAAAGTTCATGCATGAACTCTCTATAGATATATTGCAATCATAGAATTGGGTTAGGTGTCTATTGTGCTTTATAGCATTCCTGAAAACAATATAAAAAATTATAGAAATGCATTTTACATATAAAATTATATAAAACATAAACAATGTATATGAAAATAAATAAAATATTAGTGAAATCAAATTGCGTAAGGGGCAGACATTCACCATTAGAGTAAATTGTTAACTAGGTAAAGTATAAATTGAATATTTTAAATTATTTTAATAAACTGTCTAAGTAGTTTGAAATTTTAAGTTCTAAAGGCAATATAAATGTAAATTAAAAAAAATCATACTCTTACTTTATGAAAAAAAATATATTAGACACAATTTTAAACTTGTTACCATAAATAATAATAAAAATAGGAAAAAGGAAATAAAAATAATTAACTTTGAGATTACTTACTTTATTAAAACACCAAATATATTCTAAAAAATGATAAATATTTATAACCTAGAATAATTAAAAAATCTACACAAATACCCACAACAACCAAAAAGAAAATCTTAGTTCATTTGAAAACTTCATATTCTTTTGGTGGATGGGACCACCGCCCTTAAAATATTGTGCATTGGCAAGCAGAATCTGTATAGGTGGACCAACGAGGAAAACCTTTTCAGTCTGAACTACAGCGAATAGCTGTTTTGTACCTCCTTCTTCCTTCCTCCCAGAACTGAGCGTCTGTGTAGGAAGACGAGGCACGATCCGCCCTTCTCCCACGTGAGCTCGAATCTCCGCTAACAAACAAGCCGCGCTTTAGTGCGACTCCGACTGGGTGACGTCTCGTGGAGGGCCCGGTGAAGCTCCACTCCGTAACATGCGGTCATCATCCTGCACAGAACACAGAAAATCATACACAACCTGCCCCCACATACCAGTTCAATCCCGACCCACCCGCCCCGCCCTTCACATCATCACGGCATGACCCACCTGAGACACCGGCTAAAACAAACAAACAGATTGACCTACACAAGTCCTTCGTAGCACAAGCGCATCACCATCAGGCGTTTTTTCATGCTTCATAATATTGTACAATAACACAACAAATTTCTGGTGGCATGTGAAAAATACAATTGTGGTTAAAGAGATTGACCTTACCTTTTTGGCAATAATCTATATAGCAGCCGGGCTTTTCGCGTAGTTCCTGTGGGCATAGTGATAAACAAATCTTAACAAAATAAAAAAAATTAATAATAAATAATAAAAAAAAAAAAATAAAATAATTTAAAAAAACTAAAAAAATCTAAGTTTTAAATTTTAATTCTAAAATTTATTTTAAAAATCTAAGTTTTAAATTTTAATTCTAAAAAATATAAATGTAAATTTAAAAAATCATACCTTACTTTATGAAAAAAATATATTTAGCAATTTTAAACTTTTACAAAATAATAATAAAAATATGAAAAAGAAAAAAATAATAATTGATATTACTTATTTATTAAAACAATAAATATTTATAAAAATGATAAATATTTATACATAATAATTAAAAATCTACACAAATACAACAACAACAAAAAAAATCTTAGTTCATGAAAACTTCATATATTTTTGTGATGGGACCAGTTAAAATATTGGCATGGCAAGCAGAAATCTGTACTAGTGGACCAACAGAAACCTTTCAGTCTGAACTCAGAATAGCTGTTTGTACCTCCTTCCTCCTCCTCCCAGAACTGAGCGTCTGTGTAGAAGACGAGGCCCGATCCTCCCTTCTCCCACTTGAGCTCGATCTCCTCCTCAAACAGCCGCTCTTTAGTGCGCTCCTGACTGGTGACGTCCTCGTGGAGGGCCTCGTGACGCTCCCACTCCTCACAGCGGTCATCATCCTGCACAGAACACAGAAATCATACACAACCTGCCCCACATACAGTTCATCCAGACTCAGCCCCTTCACATCACTCATGTGCATGATACTGAGACGAAGAAACAACAGACTGAAAAGTCTTCAGAGCACAAGGCCATCATATCAGGGTTTTTTTTTCATGTTTTAAATTATTAAAAAAAAAAAATTCTGCAATGTGAAAAAATACAATTTGGTAAAAGATGACTTAATTTTATTTGGAAATAATTCATCATTCTAGAATGAGTGATTTTAGTAGTTTTGTTGGGGAGTGTATATGCATTAAAAACAATTTCATAAATTAATCATTTTAATGTAATATTTATCCTTTAAAACATGAAAAATAAACAAATAGGGAAAGACATTTTTTAATAAAATAAATAAAATAAAATAAAAATTGCAATGCATTATTTTATGGCTGTACAATAATAAAAAAAAAAATTCATAGGCTACATTCCCACTGTTTCTGACCCATCCATGACTATAAAATCATAATAATGGATTAATCAATTAGGCTTTAGAAAAGGTTTTATATAAATTAATTTGATAAATTACATAAATTCCATTAATGATTTAAAAAATCTTTGAAAAAACAAATTAATTAAATAATATTTATATCAAAATATGTATATAAAATGATAAATCTTGATTAATAAAAAATAAACTTTTTTTATTTTAATTTCATTTAATTCAATCGCAGTCTGTGCAATATGACAACCTCATAAAGCCATATCGAAACATAAATGTTATTATCTAACTCACATCATCAGGGCCGGACAGCTCCTCTTCACTTCCTGCTTCCTGTGACTCTTGATTGACAAGTGGAGAACTGGGTGGGTCCTCTTCATCTGTCTGAGAGTTTGTGGGCGTGTCCTCTTCATCTGTCTGTGAGGTTGTGGGCGTGTCCTCTTCATCTGTCTGTGAGGTTGTGGGTGTGTCCTTACCTACTGTCTGTGAGTTTGTGGGCGTGTCCTTATCTACTCTCCGTGATGTTGTGGGCGTGTCCTTATCTATTTTCTGTGAGGTTGTGGGCGTGTCCTTATCTACTGTCTGTGGGGTTGTGGGCGTGTCCTTATCTACTCTCTGTGAGGTTGTGGGCGTGTCCTTATCTACTCTCCGCGAGGTTGTGGGCGTGTCCTTATCTACTGTCCGTGAGGTTGTGGGCGTGTCCTTATCTACTCTCCGCGAGGTTGTGGGCGTGTCCTTATCTACTCTCCGCGAGGTTCCGTGAGGTCTTGTGGGCGTGTCCTTATCTACTCTCTGTGAGGTTGTGGGCGTGTCCTTATCTACTGTCCGTGAGGTTGTGGGCGTCTCTACTCTCCGCGAGGTTGTGGGCGTGTCCTTATCTACTGTCTGTGGGGTTGTGGGCGTGTTTTTATCTTTTGTATGTGAGGTTGTGGGCGTGTCCAGGCGGTCGGGCCCCGAGATCTCGACTCCTCCGGCGGTGAAGACGCTCTCCTCCGCGGGACTCATGACTGTCGTGTTGCGATACATGTAGGGCACGTTCCCGTAGCGGCGATTCGAGCCCGTCTTAGGAAACGTGAGCCCCAGTTTGCGGATGAGCCGCGGCGGCAGACGGCAGGACTGGATGAGCTCCAGGAAAACGCTCACAGGTGTGCCAACGTTCCCCGCCGGCATGAGCGAGGGCGGATTGAGCTCCGGCAGACCCTTGAGGTCCGACAGCGTGAAGTGCTCTGATTGGGCGAAGTGTCGTCTCATCTCGGCCTTCGTCTTGTACGGGAATGAATTATGCTCTATAAACACAGATAAAATATGATGATTATAAAACAACTTGGACTTTGGTAAGATGGGTGTTAACATTGACTTTAGTTTACTTGACATCATCTTAATCTTTCAGGGTGTGACCGGGTGATGACCCTTGACCTTTACCCATAATTCCCATTTTCCCGTTGAAATGTAATAGTTAATTTATCAGATGGTTCATGTTCACCCTTCAACACCTTCACAAAACATCTAGAAGAACCTGAAATGGCCATATAGTCTCATATATATTCACCACATTTTAAACACGTCTTCACTGATTTTGATGTAATTATAATTCATAGATCATGCATAAAAGTATATATTTAAATTTATTTTAAAAAACATTTATTGTTTTAATTTGAACACAAAAATTGTAAATGTACACCTTAAATGATGAATCTTAATTTACAAAAAAAGTTAAATATTAACGTAAATATAAAATAAAGTACAATTTATGAAATAGTCATTTATGTTATATTTATAATTTGTTAAATATACCATAAAACGTAAAATGTATAAATATAAATAAAACGTATAAATGCAAACACACAATTATAATTTTTTTATCTTAATGTATCCAAAAATTACATTCTTATTAATTATATGATATTCAAACGTAAACCAAATGTTAAAAAAAATTTTTTTTATTTGATTGAATAACAAAATACATAAATGTAAACATTACATGTTAAATCTTAACTTATGAACATATTTTAATTATGAAAAAGATCTAAATGTGAAGATAAATTAATCCCAATTTATAAAAAGTACTTTAATTTTCAGTTTTAATCAAAAATATAAACATAAAGTGAAAAATGCATTTATATTCTAAAAAATTACAAATGTAAACATTAAATTAAAATTGCATCTATTTATGTATTTGTGTTGTGCTTGGGCCAGTAAAAATATTAGCAGGGAAAACAGAAATATGAAGAACTGCTTGTTATTGTCCTACACTTTATATTCGTGCAGTGGGACTTTTATTTTGGCAGCGCGCTCACCGGCCTGCTCCGATACTCTGACTCTCCGGATCAAACACTTTCTTCTCAGCCAGTTTCCTTTAGAGTCGATCCAGTGGTTCCCTGAGTACATCTTCACGAATCTGTCTGACTCCCGAGAGCGAACCGATACCACACAACAACACGAGCCTGCGGCTTTCCCCTCCGAGCCCCTCTCGCCGGATCCGCTGTTTCCGGCGCCCTGCGCTCGCACCTCGGGCCGATGGCGGTAATGGAAACACGCGAACCCTTTACTCTCGACAAACTGACTGAAATAGTTCCTCAGCTCCGCGGATCGGAACAGAGCGGGAATGTTGTTTACAACGAAAAACGTCACCTCTTCCGACGCCGCCATACTTCAGACTGCGCAACTGGAATCCACATCCGGCTCCGAACACACACACGCGGAAGTTATTTCAAAATAAAAGCATGAAATAACGTACAGTATAAAAAATAAATAATAAATGGGTGTAGAAATTTAAAATGTGACCCTGGACCACAAAACCAATCATAATTTTTTTTTTTTTTTTGAGATTTATACATCTTTCCATTGATGTATGGTTTGTTAGGAGGACAATATTTGTCTGAGATACAACTATTTGAAAATCTGGAATCTGAGGGTGCAAAAAAATCTAAATATTGAGAAAATCATCTTTAAAGTTGTTCAGATGAAGTTCTTAGCAATGCATATCACTAATCTGTAATTAAGTTTTGATATATTTACAGTAGGAAATTTACTAAACATCTTAATGGAACATGATCTTTACTTAATATCCTAATGATTTTTGTCATAAAAGAGAAATGTATAATTGTGACCCATACAATGTATTGTTGTCTATTTCTACAAATATACCTGTGCTACTTATGACTGCTTTTGTTCTCCAGAGACACATATAATTACAGCACTGAATATAGCATAAAATGACTTTAATTATATTTTCTCGCAAATCCTACTCCAATAATCGATTTTATTTACAACCTTTAAGTTTTTTTTACGATCCTTGTTGATATTGGACACGTTATGTTTTACTATTAAAATAAAACATTTGAAACACTTTATTTGTGAGTTCTCAAGTTTTTGCATCACAATGTTTTAAAAAATACTATTATACTTTACCACATTTAAAATACCATGGTATTTAAACTGAATCAGTATGGTATTTCTGTAAATGTACATCCATGCATTTGGCAACACACTTACCCAAATGGACTTCAGTTGCATTTCAAGATATAAAAAAGTAAATAAAATGAATGTACATTTATTATTTCTGAAAGAGAAAATAAAGCATATGATTCGAATACCAGGTATAGTGTTACTGTGTTATGGTTCAAGAAAGACAAAATGCTTAATATGATCAGGAAATACAATAATAAATGATTTCACAGAGGACTGAAGAAACACAGGAAAAAGTCAAGGATCACGTGTTATGAAAAAACTACCCTTTTATTAAAATATATTTCTAAAATCATTTCTGTGTCATCATGAAAAAAAAAAAACAGTGTCATAAAAAAACAGAATGTTCTCTATGTGTTTGTAATATCTATGCTTAGATAAACTCTGGCACTGTACAGATGCATAGGAACGAGTGTCAGAACTATTGCTTTGATTATACAGTGATTCATAAAGTGATATTTGGTGTTTCTCCACATCTCAAGCATTTAAAATGATAGGCCTCTTCTTTTACTGATCCCTAAAAATGATTCTGTCATCATTAACTCATCCGAGTGTGAATGAATGATAGCTATTTGAGGTGAACTGTTGGTCTGAAGCATTTGGTTGCTTTCTGATGGATGTTTTGAAGTGTCCTCATCCGTCTGGTCCACTCGTAAGCACACATCTTTGTGTATTAGTGCTGTGGATCCAGAGAGACGGAGAGCCTGAAGGCCAGAGGAACGTGATCCGTGAGTCCAGCCAGCTGCGTCACGTACGTCAACTCCTCCAGCTCCTGAAACACAGCAAACACTTCAGCTGCCTTCAGCGACTTCATCAAGGGGGCATCTTTTATGACACACACACACACACTCACGCATGCACGCGCACACACACACACACACGCACGCACGCACACACACACACACACACACCACACACACACACATCACACTCACTCTCACACACACACACACACACAAACACACACACACACACACACACACGCACACACACTCACTCACTCACACACACACACTTTACACACAACACACACACACTCACACACACAACACACGCACACACACACAACACACACACTCACACACCATACACACACTCACAATCACACTCACTCACTCACACACGCACACACTCACAATCACACACACTCACACGCAGCACACACACACTCTCACTCACACACACAAACACACACACACAAACACACACTCACACACACACACTCACACTCACACTCACACACACACAACAACACACACACACACCACAACAACGCTCACACACACTCACATTCACACGCTCACACACACACACACACACACACACTCACTCACACACCCGCACACACACACACCACACACACACACACACACACACTCACTCACCACACACACACACACACTCACACACTCGTGTGCACACCACACTCACACACACACACACACACACAGTGACACACAGTGACACACACACACACACACACACACTCACACACACACTGTCACACACTCGCACACACTCGCACACACATCACACACACTCACACACGCACACACACACACACAAGACACACACACTCACACACACACTCACACACACACACACACAGCACTCACACACAAATCTGGTCCAAATGTATTCAAAATATATGATAAATATATGTTGTTAACAGTGAAGCTCAATGAAATATTGTTAAGATTTTGAATTTGATTTGATTTTTTGATTTCATGTTCTTTTTTGTTGTTGTTTTTAAATGTATATGCATACATATTTTATTAATTGTATTTTAGTTTTAGTTATTTTACTACATATACATATACATATATATATACACTACTGGTCAAAAGTTTGTGATCAGAATGATTTTGAATATTTTTTACAGGAGTTTCTTCTACTCATCAAGGCTGCATTTATTTGATCAAAAACACAGTAAAAATTGTGAAATAATATTGCAATTTCAAACAATTGCAATTTTTTTCTCTGTGAATCTCTGTTAAACTGTAATTTATTTCTGTGATGCGCAGCTGTATTTTCAGCATCATTACTCCAGTCTTCAGTGTCACATGATCTTCAGAAATCATTCTAATATGATTTATTATCAGTGTTGAAACTGTTGCTGCTTCATATTTTTTTGGATTCTTTGATGAATAAAAAGTTAAAAAGAAGAGCATTTATTTAAAATAGAAATCTTTTCTAACAATATACACTACTGTTTAAATGTTTGGAGTCAGTACATTTTCCTTCTTTCTTTTTTTGAAAGAAATTAAAACTTTTATTCAGCAAGGATGTGTTTAATTAAGAAGTGATAGCAAAGATTTATATTATTAGAAAATAATCCTTATGATCTAATAATGCAGCCTTGATGAGCAGAAGAGACTTCTTTAAAAAACATTACAAATCTTACTGATCCCAAACTTTTGACCCGTTTATATATATATATCTAAAAAACTGAAAACAACTAGTTAAGCAAACTCAAAAATCTCCTTAAACTTTTAAGTTTTCTCAGCTTTTTTTTTATAGTGTATACATATATATATCCAGATGTTTTTTTTGTCATTTGGGCTCTTCTGTGGCAAGTGTACACCAAGTCAATATTAAAGCACAGAAAGGAAGCGCACAGTTTTGCCGTGACTGGAGACAGCGCTCTCTCGATACAGCAGGTAATCGATCCGGCGGCCCGTCCAGGGCTCATCGGGCTCAGGATAGACCAGAGGAACACCTTCGACCGCCACCGGAGGAGAAATATAGTCCTTACGCAGTTCTTCAGTCTCCAGAGTCCTGCAGAGACGGTCAAACATCCATTAGATCACAAAACACCAAAACCATATGAAAATATGTAACAAATCTGTCACCGCTGCAGGCTGTCTGGTGTCCTCATGTTCTCATCGTACAGCGTTGGCTGCTCCAACAGGGTTCCTACAAACACAACCAACACAAGCTTTGTTGTTTAACTCTTTATGTTTGGAATTTTACAAAAAAATATATATATTAATTGTAATTTCACTTTAATAAGTTATGTAAACAATTTGCAATTAAATACAATAAATAGTGAAAAAAATCACTAAATACCCAAACATTTTTTTAATATTGAAACAGTTTTTTAAATAAATAAATAAATAGAACAGATTAAAAAATTGAAAAAAAAAACAAGAAAAAAAAAACAGCAGTATCATTTTATATCATCGAAATACTATCAATAAAAAAAAAACAATAATATCCTCTTAATAACACCAAACCACAGTATAATTTTAAGTATCATCGAAATACTACTGTTTTTATTAATATTTTGAATCAGTTACATTTACATTTTCTGTTATTTTAATTTTGGTTAAAACTTTGTTGTGCGTTTTTGTCATTTGTAGTATTTTTTTTTTTATTAAATATGTCTTTATTAATATTATTATTATACATGTCTTTTTATTGTTTTTATTATTTTTTATTTCAGTTTTAGTTATTTTAGTATATCGACTTAAACTAAATTAAAACAAGAAATGTTGCCTTTTCTCTGAAATAAAACCTAGCTGAAATAAAATATAACACTGCATTCAATCAATATAGATTAACTATAAATTAATTTTATTTCAAGTAATAAATAGGTTGCTTTTAATTGTTTTAATTTTAGTTTCAGCTTTAGTTTACTATAACACTGTCTGCATTCAACCTATATTGTCAAACTAATAATAAATAAAACTTCAACAGCATAACAGTCATATCTGACCAAATATAAATAAATAAATAAATAAATAAACACCATAAGTTTTATCCAGCCATGTAACTGAGGAACACAAACTGAAACTTTCCACTCAATAACATAGATTTTCTTTCCACAAACTGTGCATGAATGTGAATGAACAGTAATTGAGGGTGTTACCGATGACCCAGGGCTTCTCTCGGCCGGCTCCGGCTCTGCAGGGGTCCGTGTACTCCTCAAACACACTGTGGCTTTGCTCCAGCCTGTCGTCTGAAAACACACAACACCTGAACATCCTCCGCACATGAGGCCTGATGTTCCCTCAACAACGTCTGCATAAACACTGCTCTGTGACTAAGACGTGCAGCGTGTGTGTGTGTGTGTGTGTGTGTGTGTGTGTCTGTGTGTGTCTGTGTGTGTGTGTGTGGAGTTATTCAGTACGCACCTGGAGAGCAGTTGTCAAAGTTGAAGTCTCCACAGAGCACATCAAACATCACCATCTCATCTTCTCGTCTGGTCACTGCCTGGAACTCACTGATCCATTTGGTCAACATGTTCAGCTGCTCGAAGCGAATCGCTCCGTCCCCTGAGCAGCAAACACATGCATGCATGCATGCATAAATAAATAAATGCAATTATATTATTTGCGCAATTGTAATTTGTATGATTCAAACTAAAAATGATCACAAAACAATAAAACTCAAGTATTCGAAAATCAATTCTTCTTGACCACTGAGATTCTAGACTATTTAATTGCATTGGATTGGATTTCATTACACACTGCATTATCCAAAAATCTATATTCTGTTAATTATTCTTTCATCCTCATGTTGTTCCAAACCTGTATTTGAGATCTGAGACCTTTGCCACAAGTGATTTTATTTTATTTAACGCTAAGTCGTAATATAAAGTCATATGGATTATTGCTGTGATGCTTTTATGGCACTTTAATGGTGTTTTGTCCTTTTTGTAGCAGACATGGTCACTATGAGCTGTTGTTGTACGACAGGTTTGTGAGCTGATGATAAAATAATTATTAATTAAATAATATTTAATTAATAATTACATAAAATAAAATAAAATAAAATATAATTCAAATATTTTTATAAAATTAAATAAAATTAAAATATTTTAAATAATTAAAAAATAGGAGAAAAATAAATAAATATGTAATATGTAAAAATTAAATATGTAATATGTTTACCTCCACGCCTGACATTGCAGAACCTCAAACATGAAAATTAGAAATGAGTTTTTCCCATCTAATATTTATATATATATATTTTTTTCGGCTTAATTTCAATTAACAAAACATTTTAAAAGTTTTAATTCATGATAAAAACCCTGTACTGGATAAATAACAGGTTTAGAATGACATGAAGGTGAATACACAAACACAATTTTAACTCTACAATTAAACTATTTCTGTAGATGCATCACAACACTTGCCTTCAGGAGCGTGCAGGTGAGTGCAGTTAATATACCCGACCATTTTCTTATCACCTTTTTGCAACCCAATTTCCACCGTGAGAAAAGAAATTATTTTAAATATTTTTACTTTGTTAGTTTCCGAACCTTTATTAAAAAAAAAGTTCTAGATCAAAAGTGACAGGGGTAGTTCATCCAAAAGTGAAAAATCGGTCATCATCTGCTCACCCTCAAGTTGTTCCAAACCTATTAGACTTGTACACAAGAAGATATTTTAAAGAACGCTGATATTAAAACAATTTGATGGTAGCTGTTGATGTTGTGCTCATGTGTGATACGCTGCAAAAGACGCGTGCAACGGTCATGCACGTCCATCTAGCGTGTTTACATAGAAAAACAATGGAAAAGTAGCACATTGCAATTGAAAACCGCATTCTGTGTGAACGGCCCTTTATTTGACAGTGTCTTAAAAACGTGGCAGTCATTTGCGGGATGCTGCAAATCGGTCATACCAGAGAATGTCTAATATGGCGAGAAGTTTCACTCTCACTACACTTCCGGCTTCTGAACTGGTTGCAGTTCCACTCTGATTCCATATGAGGGCGCTCACAGGACGAGTGCAGAATGAATGGAGGTCAATGGCGGTATGCCCCTCAAAATCCACTTTTCTCAGGATATATATTTTTTGTCTAGTAATTTGAATGCTGTATTCGAAAGGAGATGCAAAGAAATTACACATTGCTGGGAGTCACTTATTTGCTTTAAAAAGTCTTTTAAAATGTCAATGACGTCATACGTTATAGCAGAATGCTAGCGTGTTATGGGCAACAACAACTCAACCTGTAAGAAATCGAAAGGACATAAGTACTCGTTCATTCAACTTTCGACATATAACCCATGTTGAACCTGGGAAACCTACAATCAGATCTGAGATTTCTCAACGGCAATCGGGTGTGAAAGGGACAAATTTAGCCGTCTAGCCCCATAGACTCCCATTCATTTTGCACTCATGACTATCGCCCCCCAGTGGAACTCTGGTGGAACTGCAACCAAAATTCGGTACAATAGGACTTAATAGAGAGTGGGAAGGCTCTCCGTAGAAGGGCTCTGGTCATACGCATCCGTCTAGCATGCTTACGTAGAAAAATAACGCATGGAATAACGCATTCTTTGTGAACGGCCCCTTAATGATGACGATTTTAATTTTTGATGAACTATCCCTTTAAATCGGATGTCGTACCTTTACAGTGAGAAGTCCTTTGGCAGCCAGAGCGTCTTCCCCTCGTCCGTTGGGAAAGCAGCGATACTCAGCCTCCATCACGGGATAGCGACTAGCCAGGAACAAACCGCTGTTAAAAAACTTAAAAGACGAGCACGTTCCAGCCGGCTGGCAGGCATAGACGCCGACGTCGTAGAGCACGTGTCCGTAGAGCGGACCGAGAGCTCGCATGAGCCTCGTAGCAGCTCTCTTATCGAAAACCTCCTGGAGACACACGATGTCTACGGAGGACGGGAACAGAGCGGACACTTCCATCAGGACGTCAGCGTCTTGTGGGAGCGTCCGAGGCGGATCCTTGTGCTGGTTGGAGTTCTGATTGCTGTTGGGTTTGGGAAGGCCGTCGGTTTCGCGAACATCGTCCATCTGGTTGGACGCGGAAACGTCTATGGATCCGTACGAGGATGGCGGCGGTTGCGGGATCAAACTGCTGGATGGCGTAACAGTGCCGCAGCTGCTGGGAGAATCTACGAAAATACGGATGTGAGGGCGGGTGACGCCTTGGACGATGCTTTTACCGATGTACGCCGCGCGTTTTTGCGTGTGCCCGAGGTTGTTGAAGCGCGCGATGCCGTCGGGAAGCAGACACAGGTTTCCCGTCAAAAACCCAAAACTGACTTTCCCCGTCTCTTCCCACCTAGCATTGCGATCCTCCATGGGAATGATCTGCTCCTGATGGTGGTACGCGAACGGCCGGCGGACGGCCTGCAGCGGCGCCCACAGCACGAACCCCAGGAGGGCGAACGGCGTGGAGATTATGAACAGGATGAAGAAGAGGACGGAGCTGAAGACGACCTGGAGCGGGTGGAGGTAGCACTCCATCTCGCGCCGCCACATGCGCTCCAGACTGGTGGAGATGCAGACGGCGAGGAGACGGTCCAGGAACCAGAAACAAGGGAAGATCAGACCCCATCCCACGGCATGGAGGCCTTCCAGGAAGAAATTGGGGAAAGGAGACGCTCTTAAAGACATGCCTCAGCGCCGCACGCCAGCGAAAGACGCCTTCGCATCTCAGATCCTCCTCACAACCGCTGGAACTCTGAAAATGACAAACACGGGGGGAAAACTTGTTAGTAAAGCCGTAAGGCAGGGCTGCGCGATTAATCCAAGTGTATCTCATCAGTGAAGCACGGTTCTGTGATTAGTAGTAAATCTCCATCCGAAGGCCAGATGGCGCTCTCGGTCAGAAACTCTAAATACGCCCCGCAGAAGAAAGTTAATGCACGTCTTACCAGGAATGCATCAAAAATTAAGTTTTGATATATTTACGGTAGGAAATTTACAAAATATCTTCATGGAACATGATCTTTACTTAAAATCCTAATGATTTTTGGCATAAAAGAGAAAAATATAATTTTGACCCATACAATGTATTGTTGTCTATTGCTACAAATATACCTGTGCTACTGATGACTGCTTCTGTGCTGCAGGGACACAAATATGGTTTATCCAAGTTCTTCTTATTATAATTTTCATTATAATAAAGTATTTTTATAATGCAATGCTAAGTGAGTTTAGAATAAAAACATGTTATTAAATGTGGTATTTTGTGGGACAAGTGGTTCATAAATGCTTCACATGTTCGGAAAGATGTTTGATGCATGTTGTGTTTTCAAATGCATGTTATAAACGACTCAAACTCGATGGTTTCAGATGGCGCAGCATTTACTACACAGAGCCGTAGTTTATTGACAAGCTACACAAACTGCTTTCATACTCGCAGAACAATTTCATCGATTTCATAATCACGCGATTAAATCGGTCTGCAATTATGAATGTGGTTTTGCGTAGCTTCTCAGTGAACTACGGCTTAAAATTTGTTAAATGTTTAAGTGAAATAAAACACTTAAATTCAGCTAGTTGCCAAGTAAACATTTCACATTTTTGTTTAGTTACTAAAATAAGAAGAGAGAAAAAAAAAATTAAAATCGGAACAAAGAATTTTACTAAAATTTAAAATTTTACTAAAACTAAATATAAAATAAAAATTGTCAAAAAAAAAGTATATAGACATTTTAAAAATAATAATATAAATTAGCTGTGTTTGCGATGTTAGGAAAGTGAAAAGCTATAAATTTACCTGAAAATAAATACATAAATACAATTCATTACTTAAAACAAAATATTTAAAAACATTAACTTGTTGCAGAGTAAACATTTCTCATTTTCTTTTAGTTTAACGTGAATTACTAAAATAAGTAAAAAATAATTAAATAAATTAAAAATGTATTTATATAAATTAAAGTTAAAATAAAAATAATAAAAAAATAAATAGACATTTTTTTAAACGAATACATTAATTTAAAAAAACAGCTATTGGTGTTAGTTAAGTAAAAGACTATATATTTACTTAATCAGCTAGTCAGTGAGTTATTATCGTTAACTAATCTTAAAACCGTAAAAACATTTTTGTTTCTTAAAATAAAATAAACATTAACTAAAATATAAAATGAGATATAAAAAGCTAGCTAGTTGTCAAGTGGATTTCTCAATATTCTTTAGTATAACTTGATGTGTTGAAATAACTAAAACTGAAATAAAATTATTAATGTACAGACAAATAAAAGACACGAATAAAAGTGCAAAAACATAAAAAAATACAAACTGATTTATATTATTTATAAACTCTGTAATGGTAAATGAAACTTAAACAATAGTCTGAACAACTGCAAACGAAAGTAACGAAAGCTGTGAAAAAGAAGCTCTTAATACATCCCCCTTTAAACACTAAAGTGACAATAATAATGTGAAAAACAATCTATATCTACCTCTACATGCAACTAGTCAGTTGGTGACAGTGAGCTGGTGGACTATCCCTGTTCCTTTCATTTCATTTCAATGCAATTGTTCAGTGAATGGCTTTGACAAACACAGTGACGTCGCTGCCGGCTGAACAGGAGAAACATGTTTTCTTAACCTTTGCTTTGGTTGGAATTTTATTTCCATGCATCCACTGATGTCCATAAAGTCAGTTTCACTTCTCAACTGGTGGTGTTCATGTTCACATTCAACAAAACTCACCACAGAGACACTAAATACAGAACCGGACAGCTACTGCCGTCAAGTTTATTGCACTATATATTCTTGATATGAAATAAAACTTCTACCTATTTTCTAAATGAACATTATTGATCTTATTGTAAAGGATTCATCCATGCATGTGTTTTATTTATTTTTTTAAGTTCTAGCCTTCTAATCTTTAATCAGTACGTCTGAAATGACGAATTACAAAATGTTGGTCATAAATTTTACATTTAAATTTATGCATTTAGCAGATGCTTTTATGCAAACGACTAGCACTGTATTAAAGGCATACATTTTCTCAATACATACACTCCCTAGGAATCAAATCCATGATCCTTATGGCAATCTAAATGAATGTGCAGTATATATTTGTGTCCCTGCAGCACAAAAGCAGTCATAAGTAGCACAGGTATATTTGCAGCAATAGCCAACAATACATTGTATGGATCACAATTATACATTTCTCTTTTATGCCAAAAATCATTAGGATATTAATTAAAGATCATGTTCCATGAAGATATTATTTGTAAAATTTCCTACCGTAAATATATCAAAACTTAATTTTTTGATTAGTAATATGCATTGCTAAGAACTTCATTTGAACAACTTTAAAGATGATTTTCTCAATATTTAGATTTTTTTGCACCCTCAGATTCCAGATTTTCAAATAGTTGTATCTCAGACAAATATTGTCCTCCTAACAAACCACACAAAAACACAAATATTAAAAAAAACAAATCTATATAACAAAAAAAGAACTTAAACAAAAAAACAAACATACAATACAAATTCATAAAACAAAAAAAGAATAAACACAAAAATACAAAAAATATATCAAAATACATAAAAAAACTCATATAATTTAAAAATTTATAAATAAATTTTTAATCAAAATATATTTGAAAAAAAATACATAAAATATATTTCACAATGTATTTGTAAGAAAATACATTTCAAATCTTATAGTAGCCTATTTAGTCTAAATGTAGGTGGAAAAGCCCACAATCAATACTAGATTTATAATGACTCCGGACTCTTTTATTTTTTAATAAATGCATTCACACGTGTTATAGAAAACAAATAAAGGTTTTCTTTAAACGTGAAAGTATTTCCGCTGTTTTCAAAAATATGCAAAAAAAATTGCTCAAAAATGTATTGGTATACCATATATATATATATATATATATATATATATATATATATATATATATATATATATATAATATATATATATATATATATTCATGTGAATATATTTTTAATAAACATATTTTTAGCACAATTTTTTTAATACATTTTTATAAAAACATATTTAAATATATATTTGAAAATAATATATATATATAGGAGGTATTCACACACACACACACATATATATATATATATATATATATATTTTTACGACACTTGTAAAAACCCATCCTGACCCAAAACATACATCTTCAATACACACACTCACACACACACACACACACACACACAAAGGTATATTCTGTAACAACAAGAAAAATCAAGCCTCTTCTTGCCCCAAAACTGGTTTCTTCAATAGCTAGACTTTCCCCTTTCTGTCTGTGTCTAATGTCACACTCCCCTGGGTTCCTGAACTCACACACAACAGCCCTGCCCAGAACTACAGGATATTATGACGTTATCTAGCAGAGAGCAATCAGAGGATCTCGGTGCATTTCCTCAGCAGCCCTGCTTCATCCCTGATCCTCAGGTCCAGATGCACTAGACTCTAGTATGCTGTTCTGGAGAGATTAGAGGTTTACAGCTCCGCTTCATCTGCTGTAGTTTAACTGCATACTGGATTAATATCGAGAGCATTTACGACACTTATTCGACCTAATGCAATAATCGATACACCAACGCGTTTTAGCGCACGCGGATCGATAGTGAAATCAAGACGCACTCCACACGTGTGCTGGCAACGTCTACGGCCATCTGCGCCAAATTATCATTATTATTGATTTTCGCCTGTCACAGTTTTTGTATTGAAAGACAAAACCTGTCTGTGTCTGTGTGTCTGTCACTCACCTGAGCGGGTTTTGTCGTGAACGCGTGCTGATGTTGTGCCTCATCACAGTCCGTTCGTTCACCGGACAGCTTTCTGATTCACCGGACAGCTTTCTGATTCACCGAACGCGGTTTACCTTTCCTTCCTCCTCCCCCTCCCCTCCCTCCGGCTTGACTCGACCGCACGACCATAATAAAAAATCATGCCATCCGCCCGCCCGAACACATCCCTGCGCGTGCACGTGCGCGCCTCTGCAGAAAATAAACTGACTTCACTTCCTGGAGATTTGGGGCCCCAGAGGCCCCTGTGCTGTGAAGCCGGATAAAACGAGCTACTCTTTGGCTAATCATTACAAATTCTCTTAATATTTTGTCTACCATTTAAAAAAAAGAAGCTTTTTGACATTTTTTTAATGATATTTTTTATTATATAATAATCATAAACAATACATAAATGTTCATTGCATCTTAGCAATATACCTACAAAAATGCAGTTAATATTTATGTATATTCAATAAACAACTTGCATTAATTAATTAATAAATAAATACATACATATACAACCAAGAATTAACATACACTCATTCTCAGTATTATTTTTACAGTTGTAATGAAAGGAGTCAACAAATATCTGTTAGTCTATAAAGTTTATACGATTTAAAGTTTATAACATTCATAAAGTTTTAGCTTTAAAAAAAGAGGGCTTATTTTAGCTGAAAGACCAGCAACTAAACTTAAAATCTAAAAACGCTTGAATATATAATATATAATATATATATATATATATATATATATATATATTATATATATATATATATATATATATATATATATATATATGATCATTAGTATTTATTTATTTAGGACTTACAAACTAAACAAAAATAATGAAAATCTTGAAGATATAATTCATTATATGTTTAAACCCTAAAGCTGCCATGGCATTATTATTATTATTATTATTATTATTATTACTATTACTATTATTAGTACTATTACTATTATAATTATTATTATAACTACTACTAACAGCAATTATTATGTAGTTGTTGTTGTTACTATTATTACCTTTTCTTTGTTTGTTTAATTATTGGACTAGCAATCAAACAAAAATTCAGAAAATCTTAAAATTCATGATATATTTAAGCCCCAAAAGCTGCCAAAACAATGTTGTTGTTTATGTTATTTATTTATTGCTAAAAAAACAGAAAACATAAATTAAATTTATAAAATATTATAATAAATTACAATAAATTATTTACAATGTTTCTAAAGTTATAAAGTTCTCAGATAAATATAAACATATATATATATACTATAAACTTGGTGGCCCATTTTGTCAGAAAACCCGTCTTAAAAATATTAATTACAGATATCATCATATTATAATTCATGATGTCTTATTTTTACTTACCTTACTTACTTATCTAACCAAACAAATGAGAAATAACTAACAATATGTCAGGATGATGGTTTCAGGTTTTTTCCATCCAGCTTTTGTAAAATGATTGATGCTGTGATCTCTGAAACATTTTAAGATAAAAAATTACACACTTTAGCAAAAAAAAAAAAAAAAAAAAAAAAAAAAAACAAGATTGCATCATTTTACTAATGCCGGAATGCAATGCTAAATATATAGTTTATATAATATTTATTTATAATGTGTTAATATTTAAATATTTTATTTTAAAGTTTTTGCTAAAGTTTTAAAAATTTTGTTGTTTATTTTTTTGTCCATTTTTACTCCTTTTTTAAATTAAGAAAACCCTACATTTTCTTTATTCATTTTAACTGAGTGAAGAAAAAAAAAACATTTTAAGATCCACAAAATCACACGTTTCACATTAAAGTCAAAACAACAATACTGTGTACAAAACACCTACAAAACACCTACATTTTAATCTAAATAGCTTTTTAAACTTTTATTTTACAATTGCTGGCAATGCAACACTTAATTTAAAATGTAAATTTAATAAACACATATGTTTTCATCATTTGTATTATATTCATTTATTTAATATATATATATATATATATAATATATATATAATATATTATATATATATATTATTAATTTTTTCAGTTCTTAGTTTTTTAGTACGTTAATGATTTTTTTTTTTTACCATTTTTATTTTTAATATTTAAATGATGTTTTAAATATTTTTTAAATAATAAAAAATATAAAATGTTTAATATTTAATTTCAAGTAATGAAACGGTTTCTTAGGCTTTTAGTTTTAGTGTTCTATAATAACCAGGTGTGAAAGAAGGATGCACTGCTGTCTGAAGGAGCAGCTCATCATTATTAAATGTTAAAGTGTCTGTGTGCAGCAGGTTGAGGCGTGAAGACGTCTTATAAGGGCTCTTCAACAGATCATCTCTGAACCTGCTCTCATTCACAGTCCTTCCACTCGAAATCTGATCTCCTGCCTGAAGTACAGTCAAAGCATTAACAAAAAACACTATCCAGTTAATGAACTAAAAGTCTAACATATATTTCCCCGGACTGGGTGTAGAGATTAAAAATATGTGCATTTATAAAAGATGCCATGCATTTAATATCATCACAGCATCTGGACTATTTCTGCTCTCGCCTCACAACCTTTATATTTACTGTACACATAAACAAAGTTACTATTGTGTCACAAAAATAAAATGAAAATAAAGACTTTTATTAAATTAAAAAAAAAAAAAAACATATAATAAAAAAAAAAAAAGTATATGTATAATAAATGTCTTACATTTATTTGATAAAAATTCCACATATGAAATTTAAGCTTTTTAATGTACATATAAACAAAGTTACCATTTTGTCACAAAAATAAAATGATAATAAAGACTTTTTAAAAAAGCATTACTTAAATGTAATTTCAAAAATGTAAATTAAATAAATATATATTTATAACGTATTATTTAAATGTATTTTATAAAAATTCGACATTAAATTTGAAATTTTTAATATTTTTTAGTAAATTTATTTTAAAAAACTTAAAAATCAAATAATAAATTGAATAAATTTATTAAACATTATTTATTTTTAAAAATAAATGAAAAACAAAAAACATTCCACATAATGTTAAATATAAAATTATAAATATAAAATATTTTATTTTTAGCATTTAAATTTATTTCTAAAAATTAAAAAAAAAAGATTATTACAATTGATTACATTTTAAAACTAAAAAAAAAAAAAAAAAAAAAAAAAACCAAATATTAAACATAGAATTATCACATAAAATATTAATTTTGTATTTCATAAACATTTTTCTGTGGTCATAATCCTTACCACAATAACTAACCACAACACCAACAACAAAAAAAAACAGTTCGCTTCATTAATTACTTTCAAGAAACCGTCCAGATGAGACATTTTCAGCTCGTTCATTTCATGCCACAGTTTAGGCTTAAATTTTCCTCATTCATTTTACTCTGATTCACTGATCAATCGCAAATTATCTGACTTCTGTCTTCAATAAAAGCACAAGAATCAGAATCGGAATCAGAAGTGACTATGATGTATTCAATGGAATACTTTGCACATGAACGTGAGAAAAAATGTCCAAAACAATGAATTTGTTGATAAAATGTCTTTATTCCCTTCTTAAAAGAAAAACAGAATGCATAAAAATCAAGAACAGATAACACAGAGTGGATTAGCAGAGACTAGAGACTAGAGCTTCACAACATCACTCACATTTCAGGATGGACAAATGCTTTCATTATAGTCGTCTCTGCATATGAAGATGAAAGAAGATAGCATCGTAACACAGAAGTAAATGAGACGCTTTATCTATAACCGGTTGCATGCGTTTCTTCCTCCAGCGGTGCACTTAACTACTGCTTCGTCCGAAGATCCTCAGAAGGTATAAGAAGATATGAATGATGTCCAGATACAGGTTGAGCGCGGCGAAGATGTATTCCTCGGGATTCAGGGACAGATTCTTGTTCCCGAGAAGCAGCTGCGTGTCCACGGCCAAGAACTGCAACACAAACATGACATGATTTCATTTATTTAGAGTTTTTTGGCTTGAAGTACCCCTAAGATTTAAGTCATCATTTCAATCATTTAAAACCACGTTATATTTGAATATATTTAGTAAGTGTTTTTTTTTTTTAAATGATTCAGTTTAATAATAAATTGATTATTTGTTTCTAACTATAACGGAGTTCACTTTTTTTAAGGGTTTTATTTTGACTGTTTATTAAATTTTTTTAACATTCTTTTTATTGCTTTTTTTTTAAAGAAAGAAAGAGAACAAAACAAAAACGTAAATCCAAATTACATGTGAACAAAATTACAAGAACTTCACACCATCACATAACAAAAATAAATAATAAATAAATAAAATAAATAAAAGTGTTTCAAAGTACCTTCGTTTCTGACTACATCTTAGATGGAAATAATACCTTGTCACTTTCGAATAGTCTATAAATAAATTCAAATAAAAAAAAAAATAATATTAATAATTTATTTTAATATAATATAATTAATTAAATTAATAAAATAAATAATTTATTTTACATTATAATTTAATAATCTTTTGTACTGTTTTTTTATTTTTTGTTTTAATAATTATTTAAGTATTTATTTTATATTGTAATTTAATTTTTTTTTAATTTAGATTTTCGGGGGGCCAGTTCTCCCCTGACCAGACGAAACCAGCAGTTCAATTCCAGGCATGCGCAAAGTTCAAATTATTAGTTTTAATAATTATGGTTCCTGTGGTCTTTTGTACTGTTTTTTAAATTATTAGTTTTAATAATTATTTAAGTATTTATTTTTGCATTATAATTTTTACTGTTTTTTTTTAAATAATTATTTATTTGACATAATACCTTTGTCACGATCACCAGCTGGAGTGCCCATGAGCTCCACCAGAGGTCAGTCCATCCCTGACTTTTACCATTCACTCAGGACTCCATTTCCCATAATCCTTTGCCCGGACTCTTCCCTGATCACATTCACCTGTATCTCATCACCTCATCAGTCTCATACTATAAAAGTCTGATTTACTCACTCCTTAACTGTGAAGTCTTGATTTGCTGTAACCTTACACTTGTTTCTCTTGATCGTTTGCTCCCCAGTCCCTGACTCTTGCCTGTTTCCCTTGATTATCTTTATCTCTCACCTCCTACCCTGTCACTTGCCAGTTTTGTTTTTTACTATTTGATTTTTACCATCCCTTTATTACTATTGCTCTTTCAATAAAACTTAACCTGCCATCTACAACTCCGTTGTCACTGCTCAGCTTTACATTGGAGCTGCAAATTCCATTGTCACTGTGCTCATGCTTACAGTTTTTTATTGTTTTTTTTTATTATTTAATTGTTTTTAATTATTATTTTATTTAATATGTATTTATTTAGTTTACATTATAATTGAATACATTTTTAGTACCTTTTTTAATTTAATAATAAATTATTTATTTAACAGTGAGTTATACATTTTTAGCACGGTTTTATGTAGTTTTTTAATTTATTTACTTGACTAATTTTTTTTATTTATATAACATTATGATTTAATACAGTTTAGTAAGTGCTTTATTTATATTGTTTTTATTCAGAATTCTTTATTTTAATTTTACATCTGAATGATTTAATTAATTTGTCATTTTTCTTGAACTCATGAAATGCAGTCTGTGAATCGGATGACTTACACAGGTGAAGATTAGCGCGCCCAGCGACGAGTAGATGAGGTCCAGAATCCTGTTGTACAGGAAGATGCAAAGGATCCCAAAGAACATCATGACGATGAGGCAGACGAACAGCACACCATAACAGGAAGTGAAGTCATATTTGGTCTGCGATTGGAAAGGAGACCGTTATTAAAATCAGCACTAAAAAAATACTGAACACTACAAACAGAAGTACTTAAGGAGTATTTAGCACATTGTTCTGTTCACATCAATGCAGGAAAGCACACTACAAACAGAAGTACTTAAGGAGTATTTAGCACATTGTTCTGTTCACATCAATGCAGGAAAGCAGAGTTATTATTGTTAACAAACTAAACCATAAAAACTATTTTAAAAACTATAAAATATAAGTTACCTAACTTACAACAAAATTACTAAAACTATGAAATTAAGTTACTTTTTTATGAATTTACATCAAATAATTATTACTTCCCACCATTATTATTATTAACAAAAAAAAAAAAAAAAAAAAATAAAAAAAAAAAAAATATTACTTGAAATAAAATAAGCGCTAACTAAAATAAGCTTGAAATTAATAAAATAAACAATAACTGAAATAAAATATAAATACAAAAAACTTGACAAGGCAACATTTAAATAAAAATTAAAAAATGACAAAAACAAACAAGAAAATTATTAGAAGTTTAACTAAAATATATTTTTTTTTTAAATTAGTTTAACTTGTTTAACAGGGCCGTCACCAGAAAATCTTCAATGGGGGGGGATTTAATTTTTGAAAAATAATTGTCAAAAATAGCCTGTGCATTAAGGATATAACTCGCAATTGAAGCTTTCCAACAAGAAAATAATAATAATAAAAACAATGGCATATTGGCAATTTAAAAAAAACGCCTCACCATTAAAATAGTTGAAGGTGGCGGGACTTTGAAAAAAATCTCCTGAGACTCCTTAAAAAAAATCTCCTGAGAGCATTATATTTCACTCATTAAAACCTCACCATTAAAATAGTTGAAGGTGGCGGGACTTTGAAAAAAATCTCCTGAGAGCATTATATTTCACTCATTAAAACACTTAGCCTACAGGATAAACTTGCATGTCTCCACCAAAATTTGATTTAAGGTCGCATGCGCAGCTGAGCAAAGGGAGTTTTTTTTAAGTAATCACGTAGGCTAAGTTATAAACACGAATAAAACACAAATTATAATGAAATTCATTGTAAAGAACATATAAAAGTCTAGTCAAAATGAATGTATTTAAAGAGAAACTGAAATGCACCATACATCTTTCATTTGGCACGAATACAAATGTTTCCCACGAGAGGTTCCGGCGCTTTCGCTTGGATTTTTTCCCTTATAACAGCGGAAATAACTCAAAATACTCTGTAATCTTTGGTCATACAAATAGACACAAATAAGGCATTGTTTAGAATGTCTCGGTTACGTATGTAACCCTACCAAGTTTCCTGAAGGGGGGGGGAGGGAATGGAAGGCTGGGTCACAGCGGACGACGAATTGGGACCTCAGTTCGAGAAACCAACTAATGCTAGTGTAACTAACTGGCAATGGACATTGGCAAGACATGCTTCATCCAGCGGCCGCTGACACAGCATGAGCATAAAAGGCAGCCAGGTGCACCGGAAGCACCATCCTTCCGGAAAGGAGGTTTTGGAAGCACTAACAACATAGAACAACCCTTTTAGGTGCATATGGAAGATAGAGTTTGTTGTAACAACCCTGGAAATGGAAGACAGCCATCGAGAACCCAGCACTCCTACCAATCCCAACAAACTACCCTCCACAACATACAAAAAGATTGGACCTTGTGCCGGACGTTCCGCCCCCCCCGCCTGCCTACCGAGATGATGGGGAGCTTGACAGGGTCTACATTACAGACTCTCTTGAGCAGTTTTAGTAAACCGACACTAAACCGGGGCCTCTCAGTGCTTCTACCCATTTGAGGTGAGACACAGGCGAGGATACCAGCTCCACCTGAAGGCTATGGTATCTAGCGAACGTTTTGAGGGTTGCCCAGCCCACAGCTCAAAAAACATCCATCAATGAACCACCAACCAGCCACCACCAACAAGCAAACACAACAATTATAGTAAACACACCACACCACCTGAAAGGGCAGGGCACACCCTGTGCCTGATATGCCAGGGTGACGGCATCCACTATCCAGTGGGCCACCTTCTGCTTAGATACGGCATTCCCCTTCTGCCGGCCTCCTTAAACAGACAAAGAGCTTGTCTGAGGTTCTAAAGCTTTGTGTCCAGTCTACGTACCATCTCAAGGCTCCGACACGACAGAGCATAGTACTTTAGTGATGTAGTGCTTTGAGCACTAGAGACAGGTCCCAAGAGGGTATTGAGGTGGGCCTGGGAGGATTTAACCTTCTCGCCCCCCCTAACCAAACAAACAACAAATACATCCCTACCAACTACCAACCCAACTTCCAAAGTTAGCAGCAATTGCAGTGACATAGACTTTAAGTGTGGAGGAAGACAACCTTCAGTCCAAATCTTGCTGCAAAAAGATAAGCATGACCATGATCACACATCTCTGGGGGTCTTCTCAAGTGAGAAGAACACCACTCGATAAACAGGTTCCACTTCAAGGCATAAACGTGTCTCGTAGACAGTGCTCTCGCTGAAGTGATGGTGTCAAGGTCACTTAGAACCTCTGCTTCCCACACAGACAACACACAAAGAATCCACACATATGGACCGTACGAGGCAACCAGGGTGCCCCGTCTTCTATGACACAACATGCTTCCCTCCTAATAACAGCACTTTGAGATGGTTCAAGGCAAGGCACACTGCTAACAACTCTAGGCAATGATATGCCAGTGCAGCTGGGGGCCCGTCCACACCCCTGACACTGCGTGACCGTTGTACATGGCCCCCACAGCATTACACAGCGTGTAAATCACAGCATGACTGGAGAACTGTTCTTGGGGTACTCCTGCCCAGAGAAACGCAAGGTCTGACCATGGGGTGAAGGTTTGGTGGCAGCACAGTGTGACTTGCTCTATCGCATCCTTTTCCAGTAAGACTGTGATCTACTCATGCAAGATAGTAGCATCGGTCGCCTTCACTGAGGTGAAGCGAATGCCACTGAACTTGGGGGGACGCCGGGCGAACTGAATCGCATAGCCAAGTCTGATGGTCCGCAGGAGCCAGCGGGAAGGTTTGGGTAGCCAGGCACCCAGACACCATACAAGCTGGACCAGCTGGACCACCGACGCTGGTATGTGTTGCACCTGCTGCCTTTTTATGCTCACGCTGTGATCAGCGGCAACTGGATGCAAAAATCACATGCCAATGTCCATTGGCTCATTTAGTTTACACTCGAAATAGACTGGTCTCTCGAAGCGAGATCCCAATTCGTCGGTGACGACATGACTCGTAGCGACCGACTGAAAGGGAACTGTAAAGGAGCCACTTATAATAAATAATTTAATAAAAAATAAAGAAATACACTTAAAAAAAAAAAAAAAAAAAAAAAAAACCAAATAAATTAAAAAAAACAAAAAAAAAAAAAAAAAAAAAAAAAAAAAAAAAAAATAAAAATTTGTAAAAAAATTTTTTTATTTAATTCAAAATAATAAGAAAAACTATATTATTACATTAGTGATACAAAAATAACAGGGCAGATGTTCAACACAGACTAAAACTTTGCAACATTGATATAAAAAAAAACACGGTTCTCGGTTTCCAAATTAAAACAGAAAGATGAGCGCTGACCTGCAGAGAGAAGACGATGACCGTGAAGCAGACCAGCACTGTAATGCCGATAGCCATCATCACGACATCAGTGTTGTAGAAGCTGGAGATCACACCCACCATGTAGGACATCGCCAGCGTCAGGATACTCTGAGATGCAAGAAAAACGTTTATTACGATGCATGAAAGGAGAATTTAAGTTTGTTTTACATTTGAAAAAGCCTCATCAGAGATTCACCAGACAAACGAGGTTCCACGGATGCTTCCTGCGGAACTCTCCACAGCACAGGATCACTAGGTAGGGCACGAGGAAGACCATGTAGCCCACCCAGTATGTCCAGATGTTCTTCCTCACGAACAGCTTGACGTGAGGCTCGAAAGTGAAGACGGCCACAAAGCCACAGGTGATGGCCAACTGAAGACTCAAGACCGCAAAAACCTGCAAAACACATCAAAATTCACTGCTGGTGCTCAAACCAATTTAGTCTTGATGCACTAAAATATCTAAAACTAAAATAAAAACTCAAAAACTATATAGACATATTAAAAAGACTAATAAAAATAACAAAAACATACAACAAAGTTACAACAACTTTAACTAAAATTAAAACTACTTCAAACATGTGTATTCTCATTTAGTTTAACTTGATGTACTAAAACAACTAAAACTGAAATAAAAAATTAAGAAAATACTAAGAAAACCAAAGAAAATAGTAAAACTCTACATAAAATGAAAATTAAAAACCTAAACATAGAAATTAGTTTAAAATGTTAATAAAAGGTATAATAGTAAACTATTATAACTATAAAATTTCTCATTTTCATTCACTTTAAAATAACTAAAACAAAAAATAATAAAAATATAGACATTTAAAAAAAACAAAAAGTAATAAAAAAATGACAAAAACTACTAAATTACTAAACGTTTAACTAAAATTAAAAATAAAAATATAAAAATAAAAACAAATTCAAACATTTCTCATTTTCTTTTAGCTTAATGTAATGTACTAAAATGACTAAAACTAAAAGAAAAAAGTTAATTAAAAATATAGATATAAAAAACAAAAAATAAAAGTCAACAGATTTGCTAAAAATTTAACTACAAAAAAAACTAATTGAACATTTCTCATTTCATTTAGTTTAAGAAGATGTTGTAAAATAACTAAAACTGAACTTAAAGCTAATAAAAACTATACAGATATATTTTAATGAAAACTAATAAAATTAGTAAACTAATAAAAAAACTAATAAAAAAAATGACAAAAACACACCAAAATGACTGAAACTGTAACTAAAATTAAAATGAAAAATATAAATAAAAACTAATTGAAAACATGCATCTGAACATGATGCTTTCTGAACTTGACTCTTGTTTTGAATCGTTCACTGGTCCTGTAATGAAGGTCTGCTCTGTGTCAGTGTTTACCTTCCGGATGAACAGTCTTCTGACGGCTTTATTGTCGAGTCCGGAGCCGTCGAACTGCTCGTTCTCATAGTCTGGAGGAGGATCGCTGTGTCCCGGCTCAATCATCGCCACTTCTGTCAAAAAACAAAACTTAGTTTAGAGTTTATAAACAAAGAGCGAGCCGTATGTGAGGTTGAATCTCTCACCGTAAGGAAGTGGTTGTTCGTACGCTCCGCTGCTGTGCGGATCTGTTATATACGGACCCGGTGCAGGATACGGTGGATATCCAGAGCCTCCCTGTCCGTACATGGGATTCCCGAAAGCAGTGGGTGGAGGGTACGGTGGTCCAACGGGTACAACAACAGGAACACCAGCGTCCAGACCTCCGTGAGGAACACTGGCATCATACGATGGAGGCTGATCCACGCCGGAGACATGAAGAGGGTTTTCAAATTGAGTGTAGCCCCTTTTGTTTTGTGCCATGACTGGATCTCAGCTCTGGAAAAAAAAAAGAATAATAAAATCCAATATATGCTATCATAAACGTTGTTTATATATATATATATATATATATAAGTCTATATATATATCTATATATATATATATATATATCCGATTATACCGATAACGATATATATAGTTTGAAAGGAATTTTTTTTTTTGTTACCATTTTCATTTGAGTTTTTTTACATAATGTAAATTTTCTCCCAGAAAAAAAAATCCTTATTCCTAAATTATTCATAATAATTATAATCATATATCAAGATTCTCCCACAAAAAATGTATTCCTAATTCCTTAATTATTCCTAAATTAAATCAAATAATATAAAAATCATATACATATATAGTGTGTGTGGGTGTTGTGTGTGTTTGTTGTTTGCTTTTTGTATAATATATATATATATTATATATATATATATATAATATAATATATATATATATATATAGATATATATATGTTATAGGGGGGAATATATATATATTTCTTTTTCCCAAATTGCACTGACTACTCTGAGGACATATCATAAAAACGGAATTCCTAATGCGGAAAACACAGTCTGGTTCGTAGAATCCAGTCATAAAAACGGAATTCCTGTAGCCTAACGCGGACGGAATATGCCACATTTTGGACGAAAAAAATCAATAGGTCAGTACACTTGAATCTAAACGCAATATGGACTAGTGTCTGTGAATATTAAGCCGCAAAAAGACAATATATGAATTCTGCACGTTCTGCGTGTCTGTGGAAATCAGGCGCGGACTGGACATCAGGAGTTGACTTATTTTGAAAACTATCATCATATCATATACAAAGAGACACCCATGTTTCAGGAGTTTAGTACACAGAATAGAATGTATGCTTATTAGAGGTAGTACACCTACAAATAGAATTAGATCTTATTAGATAACCGGTATTTGAGTTTGAATTATACGCTTTTATTTTATTATTATTAAAATTATTTAAGTTAACTATTTTTTTCTAAAGCCCATTGTTAGATGCGCTGTTGTTTCCTGTAGTTGTGCAAAGATTTGGTTTCAAAAACAGTATCAGTAAACTATTTCTTATGATTTTAAATCTGCATTGAATTTCAGATCGATCTCAAAGTAAAAGGCAGTAATAAAGTCTGATTTTGTGGTCCATGTTTTCAAATTTGATCATCTTAATTCGAGTGATGAAGGATTTTGAAAGTCTGACAGTGTTGAGCACTACTGTAAATTTAACCCTGCTTGGTGTAAATGTTTGAAAATGATTAACAGTTGCGCATGTGTATGTATGTATGTATGTATATATATATTATATATGGAGATATATATATATATATATATCTATATATATAGAATATATATATAGATATATTATATATAGTACAGTACAGACCAAAAGTTTGGAAACATTACTATTTTTAATGTTTTTTGAAAGAAGTCTCTTCTGCTCATCAAGCCTGCAGTTATTTGATCAAAAAATACAGAAAAAAAACAGTAATATTGTGAAATATTATTACAACTTAAAATAATAGTTTTTCTTCACTTATTTGAATCTACTTTAAAAAAAAGAAGGTTTTTCCTGTGATGCAAAGCTGAATTTTGAGCATCATTACTCCAGCCTTCAGTGTCACATGTACTCATCCAGTCTAGTCACACATGATCCATTTTTTAGAAATCATTCTACTATTATTCTGATTTATTATGAGTGTTGGAAACAGTTCTGCTGTCTAATATATTTGATTGAATAAAAGGTTACAAAGAACTGCATTTATTCAAATAAAAAAAAAAAATTCTAATATATATATTTCTAAATAATATATTTTTCTTTACTATCACTTTTTATCATTTAACACATCCTTGCTGAATAAAAGTATTGATTTTATTTAAAAAAAAAAGAAAGAAAAAAAAATTACCGACCCCAAATTACTGACCAGTTAGTGTATATTGTGTTATTACAAATATTTATATTTTAAAACAATAGCTTCTTTTTTTTTTTTACTTTTTATTCATCAAAGTATCCTAAAAAAGTATCACATGTTCTGAAAAAATATTAAGCAGCAGAACTGTTTCCAACTTTGATAATGAATCATCATATTAGAATGATTTCAGAGGATCATGTAGAAATGAGTTCCTAAAAAAAATTCAGCTTTGCATCACGAAATAAATGATCATTTAAAGTAAATAAATTTAAAAACATTTATTTTAAATTGGAAATAATATATCACAATATTACATTTTTTTTTCTGTATTTTTGATCAAATAAATGCAGGCTTGATGAGCAGAAGAAACTTCTTTCAAAAACACATTAAAAATAGCAATGTTTCCAAACTTTTTGTCTGTACTGTACATACATACACACACACACACACAATATTGCCAAAAGTATTGGGACACCCCCTTCTAATAAACAGTCATTTCCATCAGTACAAATCTTAATGTTTAAGCATAAAATTATATTCTAGGGAATTATGCACTTTTAATTTTGTAGCAACAGTTTAGACAGGACTCTTCTCTATTCTAACATGACAATGTCTCTGTGTGTAAGGGAAGGTTCAAAAAGAAATGATTGATTGAGTCACAGTGGAAGAACTTGACTGGCCTGCAGAAACCTCTGCTGTGACTTTAAATGCAGACCTTGAGCCAAAAGCTCAATGACCGATGTGTAAAATTTATTGCATGTAATTTATTATACTATACATGTATAATTACCTATTACTAGCCACTAACTCGCGTGATTATGCTGTTCTCTTGCTTTTAGATCTTAAGATCGTGTTTATGTGGTTTAAGGTTCAAAAACACATTTTCCACATAATGTACATTATCGTTTCTCCTCTGTGCCCCGCCTTCTGAAACGCGTCGTTTTTTATAAAGCTCTTCGGTCTGAAAAGCGAGGTGTGCTCTGATTGGCCAGCTATCCAGTGTGTTGTTATTGGCCAAATGTTTCAAGCGTCTGAGGGTAATGTTACGCCCCTCAACATATACTGTTATGGCGTGTCCCGGTCAGAACACCGGCAAGACGGGACAAAAACAGTAAAACCCATTACAAACGAGGCAGTTGTTGCATCCAGTGGGGACATAATCACTGATTATAATGACTTATACTGTCTTTTTACATGTTGCGTTGCATATCACGCCGCGTAAACATAAACACAAATTGAGTGAGCAGCAGCCAGAGGCTATAATGAAGAACACCAAGCAGATTCCACGAATTGATCCAACCACATGTTAGCTTCAACCACATTTAATCCAAATCCACATTCATTTCAAAGTAGATACAATCACACAGCGACCAGCACAGATCAGCTCCAGGCATGACGAAGCGGATATCGTGCTCTTTTGGAAGGCCAAACAAAGTAGTTTCACTTTCACAATGAAACACACAGCTTCTCCATGAAATGTAAAAACGGTGGCAACAGCGAGAATATAAGGTACGCCTTCTTTCTTTGCGTGAACATCTGGGCGGCGTTATGCAAATCTTCCCACACAGTGACGTAGAGATGTGGGGGCGTGTTAGAATGAGCCATTTAAAGGGGGCGTGGACAAGTCTTTACTTTTATAAAGAATATCTCTTTGGATTTGAGACTTTAGTCTTTGCAACTTTACATATCTTCTTTATGCACCAAGAGCTTGTAACACTCCAAAGAGAAAGAACAACTTGAAATCGCATCATATGACGCCTTTAAGGTTTCGGTCTTATTTGTCTGACAGAAGCTTTTCTGTCCGCCTTGGGGTTTTATGTCCTCTATGTCATCCCTCTCATGTGGAGTTCCTCAAGGTTCCGTTCTTGGACCTATGCTGTTCTCTTTATATTTGCTTCCCTTAGGGTCCATTTGTAGGAAATATGACATCTTGTTTTATTGTTATGCAGATGACACACAACTTTATCTGCCTTTGAAAAGGAAAGATGCAAAGGACTGTCTTGGCGATATTAAAGTCTGGTTGGCCTTACATTTTTTAAAGTTCTATGAAGAAAATGCAGAAGTTGTGGTATTTAGATGCGGGGGTGCGCGTGATTCTTCTTATCTGGATATCAGTGCTTTATGACCATATGTGAAGCCTAATGTAAAAAACCTGGGTGTTATTATACACATTGACTTTAAACTGGATAAACAGGTTAATACCTTTAATTATAAACTAGAAGCGACCGTAACAGCCCCAAAACTCTGGAATAATTTGCCTTTCCACATTAGGCGGGTCCGAACACTTTCTGTTTTTAAATCTAGTCTCAAAACTCATCTCTACTATATGGCATTTAACACAGTATAAGAGTAGGTTTTATTCTTGTGTCTGTATTCTGCTTGTTTTTATGTGTTTATTGTTTTATATTGAGTACGCTTTGAGTACAGCACTTTGGTAAACACTTGTTTTTTGTTGTTTTTTTTAAGTGCTTTATAAATCAAATTTGACTTGACTATAATATAACATATACAATATAACAATAATTTATATATAATAAATATGAATATAAGATATGATAAAGAAAAAATATATATAATTTATATTTAATAATATATATTAAACTGTCTATATATTGCAAGATTTTTATTCAGTGAACTCTGGAGTGATGATGGTTTTACCTCAGGAGAATAAATAAATAAATGACTAGACGATTAAATATTTTATAGCATAACGATAAAAATACAAAACACTTTCTATGTCTTTCCAGGCCTCGGTATCGCCATTTTTATCATTCACTGACATAACTTCCCTAACAACAACAAAGAAAGTGAAGAAAAACTATAAAAAAAAATCTCTAGTAACACTCTTTAACAGAGCTGTGTCAAACGATAACATTACCTCCCGCAATTCAATATATATGTATAACTAATAACAACAACAAAGTAACAATGTAACAGAACAAAAGAGACAAATCAGTGAGAGTTGCGAAACATGACACACTTTCGTTTCATGTTCATGTTTTCAATTAAGTGATAAGGAGAGTTTCTGAACTTACCTGTCGCTGCGGACTGGAGAGTAACAGCTGAAGTGTAAGCAGGTACCTCACCTAATAAACTTCAGTTTGTAGATTTGAAAAACAAAATAACCTGCTGTTTGTAACACCGCAGCTCCTCGCGCTTCCCGTAAGAACAGCCCAGAGACGCGCGCCGCCTGCTGGCACGCCGCACACTTTCCTTCATAGTTTATTAACTTTGATTCTTTTATACTCTACCAGTAAGATTTTTAATGTTTTTAAAGAATTCTCTTCTGCTCACAAAGCCTGCGTTAATTTGATTCAATATATAGCAAAAGCAGTAACATTGTGAAATATTTTTACTATTTAAAATAACTGCTTTCTATTTGAGTATATTTTTAAAACATAAAAGTTTTTAGTTAAAGAGCTTTCTCTTAAAACCTATTCACAAAGCTGCTGAGACAACTTTTACTAAGGAATAGAGAGAAGTCTTAAGCTGAGAGTAAGGGGGCGGGGTTGAGCTCGATGCTATGGATGATGTCAGCATGCTTACTAACTATGCATTCAGTGATTGGCTGATAGAGGCAGTCATAGAAATATTGTAGAGCAGGATTTTATGTTGCCATATTCAAATAAATATTTAAAAATAAAAATGTTAATTTGCTACATTCAAATAAAGATTTTAAAATGCAGGCTTGGTGTCACTAATTAAACAGTATATGTATATGTTCAGCTAATTGTCAGACTGTATGCTTCTTGTAAAAAAAAAAAAATAGTGAATATGCATTTAAACAGCCTTTTAATTAACAGAGTAGAATAATCGTGGTTGATAGTAAGACATGCAAACAAAAAAGAAAATCAAACTGGACGCAAGAACAGCTGTTACTTCTTGCACAGCTGATAAATGAAAACAAGGATATAATCAAAGGAACATTTGGAGTAGGGATAACCTCCAAAAACAACGGTGATACATTTTTAAAAGCTCATCATCGTCAAATGTTTATGTTTAGAGGCAGATTGCCGGCAACAGCTATTTTAGGATAGTTTGTGGCTTAGTCTTTGTGACTTATGAGTCCTCTTCATGACTCCTAACCTTTCACAGATTCAGGAGCTAGTTTTAGTGCTAAAACGCCTTGTGAAATACTCTTAGAGCAAAGATTTAGGAGTCCTAAATTTAGGACTGACACGGCCATTATTTTTTAAGATTTTCTCCTAAATCTGCAAAATATGCCAATATTTCCGTATAATGTTACAGAGTGTTGGAGATTGGGGAGTGTATGTTGTAACAAATTGTTTAAAGAAACTCCTTTTATTATTTTGAGTTTTATTAGCTGGAGTGAGTAGATGTTCTCTTCACTCTCAGAGAAAAAAGGTACAAAAGCTGTCACTGGAGCGATACCTTTTCAAAAGGAACACCTTTGTACCTAAACAGTCCATATCAGTACCTAAAGTGTATATATAAGTAACTAAAGTGTACATATTAGTACCTAAAAGCTACAAAAGTTTACCCTTTGAAAAGGTACTGCCCCAGTGACAGCTTTTGTACCTTTTTTTTTTCTTAGAGTGTTTGTACTGCTTTTAATTTCTCCTCTGCACAATCCAGCAACCTATCTTTATAGCCCTTTTCTTTGAATTTCTTCCACATTAATTTTTTCCTCATTTCAAAAAAATGTGCTTAATTCTATGCAGCTGACTCACTGGCAAACCTTTTTTACGAAAGGGTGGGTGACAACTATGAGCATGTAAATAATTATTCCTAACTGTTTTCTTCCTAAAGAGGTCTGTACTCATTACTTGTCCTGCCTTGTCAACAGGGACATCCCAAAATTCTGGAAAAAAAAGTGTTCTCAAAGGTTTAAGGTATAGTCCAATGTGGATAGATTTTTTTTTTTCTGTTACACTCCCAATTCCTAAAACTATAGGTCTTCCTACTGCGTTTTCCAAACTTTTATGGATTCTAGGCAATGTACACTCTTAAAAATAAAGGTGCTTAAAAGATTCTTCACAGCGATGCCACAGAAGAACCATTTTTGGTTCCACAAAGAACCATTCAGTCAAAGGATCATCTCTTTCTTACCTTTTTATAATCTGAAGTTCCTTTCTTTCGCCTCAAAGAAGCTTTTGTGAAACAGAAAGGTTCTTCAGATGTTAAAAGTTCTTAATGGAAGCATTTAGACAAAAAAAGTTCTTCTATGTAAAATAATGCACTCAAATTCAACTTTTTTAACTCTAGTGGCTTTCTCACACCATCATTTTGCTTCATCATCAAGCCAACGGCAGAATCTTTCGATAGATTGATTAGAAAAGGATTCTATTGGAGAAGAGCTCTCGTAGTCGTATTTATCTGAGAAGTCAGTAGTTGGTACAAACGTAAGGCCGTGATTCAAAAGTGAATTCTGTAAAGAAAAATCTTGTCAGGTGTTCTTCAAACTCATCAGGCATTACGTGAAGATTCAGAGCTGATCTCTGTTTCAAAAAGTATTAAATAAAAGGGAGTCAATAATTCTGGTCAAGACTGTAATCTGAATGAATCAGTGTATTTGATCTTGATTATGTTAATAGCAATGAAAATGAGAGAAAGTGGGAAACAAAGCGTTTTAACACAGAAGGAAACACCACACTTTATCTTCAACTGGTTGCATGGTAGAGCTGGGTTTTGACACAAATTTCACCATTCAATTCGATTCTGATTCACAAGCTTCGATTCAATTCCCGATTCGATTCAATATAGATGATTTTGGATATATAGCAGGTACAGTACATGCCAAATTTTCTAAAAGGAAAAAACAAATTACTACATTACTATAATATTGAAGGTTAAAATGAACTGATTTGTATACAAATGCTCAAATTTTAAGTTTTTATAATAATAAAGTTACAATTACATCATTTCTACTCTAATTAATTTTCTGATGTATAAACATTTAAATGGTGGCTATCATAAAAACTTGACAGATTTACTCAAACATGCATTAAACATTAAAGAACAGTAAAAAATTATAATGAATATGCTATATGGTGCATATATTTAGCACAAAAGCTCCTCTCTAGAGTTAATGTTTCTAGCTGACTAATGAGTTTATGGTCACCAAATATGTTTTTTCAAAGGCAAATGTGACATTGTAAGCTGTTATATTGACATCTGTCCGCGGCTGAAACACTGATAGAGTGATTACATGAGACAGGAAAGTTGTACTCTTTCTTTTAACAAACCTTTGGATGTTCATTCGTGTTTATTTTGTGCTGTAACTTGTGTTAAAGTGGAAGAGAGCCTTCTACCTGAGGCGCTACGGCAATCTGTCACTCCACATTAAGCAGCACCAAAACAGCATTTATTGTTTGAGTACTGTAATAAAATGGACAGAACTTGAAATCGGAGACTTTGTTTCATATCAGAAGTAACAAATCACAAAGCTCATTGCGATTGATTGGATGGGAGGCACGCTATAATGTTTCGTTCATCTGAGAACAGGCTAGACTAATCGATTCTTGGGATTCAAGAATCGAATAATATCGAGAAATCGATATTTTCTACCCAGCCCTATCGCATGGGTTTCTTTCTTCACTGGTGGACTTTTAGCCACTGCTTCTTCCAAAGATTCGCAAAATGAATGAGAAGATTTGAATGATGTCCAGATACAGGTTGAGCGCGGCGAAGACGTGTTCCTCGGGACTCACGGACAGATTCTTGTTCCCGAGAAGCAGCTGCGTGTCCACGGCCAAGAACTGCAATATAATAAGACCTTATTTCATTTAATTCTGTTGCATATGAATCAAAATGAAGCGTTTATTTTAATTATTTTAAAATTATTTATTTCAATAATAATACATGAATAAATAATATAAATAATAAATTATTTATTTATCTCGCATTATAATTGATTAATTAATTTTTTAGTTTTATTTAGATATTTTTATTTTATTTTAATAATATTTAATTAATTTTATTTTACATTATAATTGAATACATTGCTAGTAATGTTTTATTTTAAATTATTTATTTTAATAATAAACCATTTATTTACTTATTTTACATTATAATTTAGTATCTTTTAGTAATGTTTTAGTTTGCTTGTTCAGTAATTATTTTAATAAAATATTATTCATTTATTTATTTTACATTATGATTTAATACATTTTAGTAGTTTTCTTTTGTTTGTTAAATTACTTATTTTAATAATAAATCATTTTTCATTATAATGTAACACATTTATTTTTATTATTTTGAATGATTTATTTTAATAATAAATTATTTATTTATTTTACATTATAACTGAATACATTTTTAGTATTCAGTATTCAGTGTTTTTGTCATAAATAATATATTTTACCAATAATTTACTTATTTATTTTACATCATACAGTAATGTAACACATTTCAGTAAGTGTTTATTTTAATTATTTTAAAATGATGTATTTCAATAATAATATAAATAAACAATATAAATAAGAAATTATTTATCTATTTTGCATTTTAATTTAATACATTTTTAGTTTATTTTGATTGGTTTTTATTTATTTGAATAATAAATAATATATTTTATTTTACATTATAATTGAATACATTGTTAGTAATGTTAGTGATGATTATTTTTAAATGATTTATTTATCATTTATCACTTATTTTACATTATAATTTAGTATCTTTTAGTAATGTTTTGTTTTGCATGTTTAGTAATTATTTTAATAATATATTATTCATTTATTTATTTTACATTATGATTTAATACATTTCATTAGTTTTCTTTTGTTTGTTAAATTACTTATTTTAATTATATATTATAATTTAACAGAATTATTTTATTTTGTTTGTTTTTTTTATTTATTTTTTTATAATTTTATTTAGCATTTTGATTAAATGCATTTTAGTAAGTGTTTTATATTTTCTTTAATTTTACATCTGTATGATTTAATAAATTTTTTAGCTTTTAATCAACTCATCTACCCCGGTCTGAAAAACCCTGCACAAATCAAACGTGTTTTGGAGAAGCGATGACTTACGCAGGTGAAGATCAGCGCTCCCACAGATGCATAGATGAGGTCCAGGATCCTGTGGTACAGAAAGATGCACATGATCCCGAAGAACAGCATGACGATGAAGCAAACGAACAGCACGCCGTAACAGGAAGTGAAGTCATATTTGGTCTGTGATTGGACAGGAGACAGTTATTAAAATCAGCTCATGTAGACTCAGTAAAAGATGTCATTTGTTCATTACTGTACAAGACGTTAGTCCATAACTAGTATTTACTAAACAAAGGTTCTGAACAATACAATAGAAGTACTTCAGGAGTATTTTAGCACACTTTTCCGTTCACATCAATGCAGGAAAACAGAGTTGTTTTTGTTAACTAAAAATAAACCATAAAGAAATACATTCACTACTTGAAATAAAATGAAAGTTAATTGAAATAAAATACTGTATAGTTTGCAGTAAAAAAAGATATATTTATAAAACATTAAAACCATTACAAACATTACAAACATTACAAACCATTAAAAAAAAACATTTTAATCACTTGAAATACAATAAATGTTAACTTAAATAAACCATAAAAAAAAAACATTTTAATCACTTGAAATACAATAAATGTAAACTTAAATAAATGTAAATATTAAAAAACTTTAACTGATTTTATTTCAGCTAGTGGCCAAGGAAACTCGTTTCTCATTTTCATTTAGTTTAACCTTAACTACTAAAATAACTCAAACTAAACTTTTAAACTTAAAAATTTAACTGAAATTAAAAAATGAAAAAGTAACTAAAAATAATACAAATGTATAAAAACTATGTAGACATATTGTTTAAAAAAAAAAGAAAGAAAATTAAAACTAAACTACTAAAAAATTACTAAAACTAGAAATTGAATTACAAAGACACACACAAAAAATAATTCAATTCAAAATATTAACACAAATTCTAAAAGTATATCATTGATACTAAAATAACACTTGGCAGATGTTTTCAACAATCTTTCTGTTGCAGTAATTTTATTAACATTGCAATTAAAAACCTAGAAATCCAAGTCATGAAAGTGTGTGGTTCTTAAAACAGAAAGATGAGCGCTGACCTGCAGAGAGAAGACGATGACCGTGAAGCAGACCACCACAGTAATGCCGACAGCCATCATCACGACATCAGTGTCGTAGAAGCTGGAGATCACACCCACCATGTAGGACATCGCCAGCGTCAGGATACTCTGAGATGCAAGAAACCGTTTATTACGATGCATGAAAGGAGAATTTAAGTTTGTTTTACATTTGAAAAAGCCTCATCAGAGATTCACCAGACAAATGAGGTTCCACGGATGCTTCCTGCGAATCTCTCCGCAGCACAGGATCACTAGGTAGGGCACGAGGAAGACTATGTAGCCGGCCAAGTACGTCCAGGCATTCTGCATCACGAACAGCTTGACGTGAGGCTCGAAAGTGAACACGGCCACGAAGCCGCAGGTGATGGCCAACTGAAGACTCAAGACCGAAAAAACCTGCAAAACACAAATTAAACCACATCAAAACTCACTGCTTGGTTTTAAATTGGTGTCATACCAAGGTTACTGATACAACTACTAGAACGAAAAACATTTTCTTTACTTGAAATAAAATAATAACTGAAATAAACAATTAAAATAACTAAAACTAAAATTAAACATTAAAAAAATATATATAGACATAAAAACTAATGTAAATTACATAAACATACAACAAAGCAGTAAAAATATTCAAATAAAACATTTCTCCTTTTGATTTAGCATAACTTGATGTACTAAAATAATTAAAACTAAAACTTAAATAAAAATGAAAAGCTATACAGATATATTAAAAAAAAAAACTAATAAAATGACAAAAATGCCTAAAAATATTACTAAAATTTTAACTAAAATAAAATGGATTTTTCTTTTTTTTTTAATGAAAACTAATTCAAACTACTAATTTTGATTTAGCTTAACTTGATGTACTACAATATCTAAATAAAACTGAAATAAAAATGAATCAAAGCTACACAGACATAAAAAAAGACAAATGCCTAAAAATATTACTAAAACAAACTAAAATTAAAATAAAAAAAACTAAAAATTCATAAAAAAAATAAAAACTATATTTTTTTAAATGTATAAAAATGACAGAAACGTCTAACAAAACAAAACAAAGTAAATAAAACTAAAAATTCATTAAAAAAATAAAAACTATATTTTTTTAAATGTATAAAAATGACAGAAACGTCTAACAAAACATCTAAAACTATATTAAAATTAAAATGAAAAAAAAAAAATCTAAAAATAAAAAGACTAATTAAAAATATACATGTGAACATGACGCTTTCTGATGATTCTGATGAATCATGCCTGGAATTCAGGCCAGATAACTCTCACGTTATCCTGAGACCCAGGCACAGATATGTGCCCAAGGTTCCCATCATGCCCTTCATGGATCAGGTGGTGAACCTGCAAGCGCTGCCCTCGGAGGAGAAAGACCCTTCCCTAGCTTTGCTATGTCCCGTTCATGCTTTGCACATATACGTTGACCAAACGCAGAGCTTCAGGACCTCAGAGCAACTCTTCATCTGTAACAGAGATTTGGACAGGACTCTCCCTGCAGGCAGGATGTGGATTCCACAGCATCCCTGAAAAGGGCCCAATAGCCGCAGAGGGTCCAGGTTGGCTTACTTGAAAGGGTGTGGCGCTTTGTTAGGGATCCCAATTCGTTGGTACGTTCTGATGTGACGTCGAACGTAACCAACTGAAAGGGAACATCTCGGTTACGTAAGTAACCCGCATGCAAATCTCGCAAACTAATGTGCATTGGCTTGTTTAGTTTACACTCAGAGGTGATAGAGCTCTCAGGCAAAATCCCAATTTGTCGGTACGCCTGACCGAGTCGACATGGCGTCTCTGTTCCCTCCTTCCCTTCACATAAGTAACCGAGACGTTTGCTCTGTATCAGTGTTTACCTTCCGAATGAAGAGTCTTCTGACGGCTTTATTATCGAGTCCTGAGCTGGCAAACTGCTTCTTTTCATAGCCTGGGGGAGGATCGCTGTGTCCCATTGCCACTCTATCACAAAACAAAACTTAGTTTAGAGCTTATTAACAAAAAGTATCTGTCAAAATAACATATTGCAAATTGCACATATGAGGTTGAAATATCTCACCGTATGGAAGTGGCTTTTTGTACGGTCCGCCTGTGTAAGGATCTGTAATGTAAGGGGCTGCTGTAGGATATGGATGCTGTGGATTTCCAGAAACTCCTTGTCTGTACATGTGATTCCCAAAAGCGGTTGGTGGAGCATACGGGGGTGCGACGGGTACAACGACGGGAACACCAGCATTCGATCCTCCATGAGGAACAGTAGCATCATAAGGCGGCGGTGGCATCATGAAGCCCGGCAGCGCCTGCTGATTCACCTCGCTGTACTGAGGAGGGTTTTCAAAGCGACTGTAGCCACTTTTGTTTTTTGCCATGATTGGATCTCAGTTCTGTGAAAAAAAAAAAAAAAAAGAAATTATATATACATATATAAAGTCTAGTGTGACCGCGGTTTAAGTAATAGTGTGAAATAACAGAATCAAAATTGATCAAAGTAGAATTGTGCAAGTTTTGATCATTCATATGTACTTCTTATTTCACTTACTTTATATTGTAATATTAATAAATATTATTCTATTAATGATCAGGTATGTTTAATATGTGATGGTGGCACGACAGTGAGCCTGACGTGGTGGTCCGATATCTGGAAATCTGATCTTACTATCTGGGCATTTGCTTAAAGATTGGACCTGTATACACAGATTGGATATATATATATATATACATATAATTAAAAACATCGCTAAAATGCCCTCATGCTGGAGTCCCCCTGAAAATATATAATAATAAATTATATATAATACATTATATGTGGTGTCTATATATTTATATATTTAACAATATACATTAAATTGTCTACATATTGCAAGATTTTACGGAGCCCCTTAAGGGACATGGTGGTTGAAAATATTCAGGATGGGAGCAAATTATTTTTTTTTTTTTGCGTTCTCGCAAAACTAGTTGAATTCGGACAAACTCTTCCTGTTTACTTGCAGCTTGCAGTAGTTCATACAGCTCTGTATGTTCACAATCGATCGGTTCATAGAGTTTTATTTTGAACTTGGACTCAAGTATAAAGAAATACAGTCAGTGCTTAGTTCAAGGCACTGTTTTAGGACATTCTAAAATTCGATATTAATAAATACTGATAAAATTATTAGGCTAATATTAACCTTATTAATAATTTTACTATTAATAAAGCACAATAATATGAACGCAACGCCCTGCACGTTAACCTTTTTCTCCCCCATAGAAAACACTTAAGGTAGAGTAATGAATGAAGAAGGAGATTTAAAAATCCCAAATCTGTTTACAGTTTATATTAAGCAGAGAAAAGCACGTGAGCTCAGAACAGAATGCACAGTTCACTGTTTTCTCCTCAGTACAACACATTATAAAAAAAACTCTTAGAAGGTTGCTTTTCTGTGCATATGTCTATATTTTTAATAATTAAAAAAAAAAAAAAAACTTTTACAAAAAACACTGTCCTTTGTCCTCTCCCTGTGGTCTTGGTTGATAATGCAGGTTGATTTGTGCTGATTTGTTACTGTATAAAAGGGTTTTAGTGAACAGAAAAGGTTTGGCTTGCAGTATTGATTTGGAGAGAAGGGGGCCTTGGGGTAAAAAAGGTTGAGAACCACTGCTTTAGGTAAAGGCAGGGGTATTAAGAATTGAACATGTTTTTTTATTATTATAATTTATTTATTTTACGTATTTAAAGATACATCCCAACAAGCTTCATTATTTATTTATGTTAAGACACATTAAGCATTTTAGAATGTCCCAAAACCGTGCCTTGAACTATAAGCACTGGCTGTATTTCTTTATACTTGAGTCCAAGTTCAAAATAAAACTATAAACCGCTCCGTTGTGAACATACGGAGCCGTATGAACCACTGCAAGCTGTAAGTAAACAGGAAGAGTTTGTCCGAACCAGTGGCGGAGACAGAATGTTTTCATAGGGGTGGCCAGGGAGGGGCCAGCAACCAGTCTGGGGTGGCACAGAAATCTACATTATTTCAATATAAAAATGTGTTTGACTGTAATGTACAGGACTGTTTTAGTGCCTAAAACACAAGTGAGTACAATTCATTTCTACTTAACTGTAACTGAGATATTTGTGAATTAGATCAAATAATTCTGAGTGAATTTGACAATTTTTGTATTATTCCTCATCTCCAGGTGTTTTAATAAAGGGGCTCACTATAGTTTTATTGCTAATTCAGCTTCTCAAAACTCCCAAATGCTTGCTCTCCAACATTGCATACTCATAGATGAGACATGCAGATAGTGATACAAATGTGAAAAAGCCCGGAAGTCAACAGTAGACATAAAGGCCAGAATATAAAATTAGTTATTTTATGCATTTAAATAGTTTCATTATCTCATATTTTTTAGTATAAGTGCACTGTGCTCACATTTATTTTGTGCATTAAATTACAAATAAAAAATAGATATCTGCATGTGCCTTATATTGTGATCTCGAATTGCAGAATAGCTGTATTTTAGTAGCTACATGCATTTGAGAGACGTTCTTGTGTGCTGGGTAAACGTGCACAGTTTGCAGCTTTAATCGCCTTTTTGGTATTTCATGATTTAGCTGACAACAGAACTAGGTATGTGCTTATGGTTATGCGCGGGTTATTCATGATGAAGTGATATAGAGAGTGCGCAACATATTTGCGTGCTGTTGAAGAGTGCGCCGTAAGCACAGTAAACCGGCTGATGGGACAGGAGAGTGTGTTTTACTGACATACAGTATAGTCTAACAACATCTCATCCGTCCGCAGGTCACAGTGGTTCTACTGAAGCTCATTTGGCTGCTGTATCCGCATCTGAAAATTCTCCCGTTTGATGTGGTCATAAAGAGACACGGCGGTTCCGCATCTTAATAAATGCATTTCTTGTCAAGAAAAAAAAAAGTGACAAAACCTGCAGTTTTGAGTGGGGTGGCCAAAGGGGCTCTTAACCCACTATGTAAAAAAAATATAAAAAAAGACGATTAAATATTTTACAGCAGAACGATTAAAATATATGTAGCCTACTAAAAAAAAAATGTAGATTCGTTTTTATTGGTTTATTATTTTCTATTGCTTTCCATATCTCAAAATCGCAATTTTTATAATTCCCTTCCCTCATAACAACATCAAAAAAGTGGCGAAAAACTACACAAATCACTAGTAACACGACATAACTGTGCTTTACCAAGCAATGACGATAATATATTACAGTATTCGATATGAATATACGAATACTAACAATAACTAACAATAACAAAATAACAATGTAAGAGAAAAAAAGAGACAAATCAGTGTAAAGTCATTTCAGTGATGAAGAGAGAATCTGAACTTACATTTCGCTACGGACTGGAGAGTAAAACTGAGGTTGCTGTTAACTCGCCAAGTAACCTTAAACTTGTTTTGAAACAAAACCACTTTTTTTCTCTCTTTTTTTCCACTCCTACTCCCGTGAACGCGCTTCCTGTCTTCCCGTAAGTACAGTCCTGCAGCGCTTTTGAGTTGCGACACCAATGACATACATACACTATATGCACAAAAGGATTGGGACCCCCTGCCCCCTTCTTTAGAACGGAAAAATGCACTTCCAGAACTGTGGCAACAAAGATGGAAACATAATTCATGCATTTCAAAACTGTATTGTAGTGCACTGTTAGAAAAATAAAGGTGCTTCAAGAGGTTCTTCAAGTGATGCCATGAAGAACCATTTCTGGTTCCACAAAGAAGCATTCAGTCAAAGATTCTTTAAAGAACCATCTCTTGCTTACCTTTTTATAATCTGAAGAACCTTCTTTCGCCACATAGAAGCTTTTGTGAAACGTAAAGGTTCTTCAGATGTTAAAGGTTCTTTATGGAACCATTTAGCCAAAAAGGTTCTTCTACGGCATCGTGAAGCTCCTTGATTTTTAAGAGCGTGGTTCACCAAAATGAATTGTTAGAAGCTTTTCACAATACTTGGGTATGCCCATTATAATGAACATAAATAAATATTGCATTTTAATATTTTTAGCATAAAATAATGTCTTATGTCTATCTTAAACCAAGCATTTTGTCATGTCATTGAGGCACTTCACTGAGTTTGTACTTAGAAAATTATTTACAAAATGTGCATAGTGTCTTTGATTTTTGGCAATAATGTAAGCATATATTTGTGTTCCTTTCTTGTGAAAAATATTTTTCTAAAAAGATGCAAGATATTTGATAAAAAACAGACTTTAAAGTGATGTCCCTCAGTCTGAACTCAACCCCGTCACACTAATCATTCTACACTCATAATAATTTAGAGTCCACTCATATGTGACATCATTTCCCAGAAATGACATCATTCAGGTCTCTTTAATAATGATGCAGAAAATGTTTAGTAGTATCTTACTTTTTAATCATATTTTCGAGGCGTATTATAGTCAGGGTGGGTACTGTCAAGCTTAACAACTCAATCCCATCACATAAAATTAAGATGGAAAATGATTATTTTTCAGCATTTTATTTTAATCCACAAGTATGTACAATGTACTTATTTTATTGCTGTCATATATGGTCTACTCTTCTACACTTCATGAGGAGCAGTGGCCATTTTGAGTGAAAAACCTCAACCCTGTCACAATATATGTATTTCTCATTGTTACGGGATTATAAACTTGTGACAGGATTGAGTTATTTTCTTATTATTATTAATAATAATGCTTTATAAAATAGTCATGTTTTCAGTAAATATATACTTACCAAAATCATGACAACTCATATTTTTGTTATAAATACTTGGGTGTAATAGTTCTTTTTAGAACCATAATTGTTGACACATTCAACATGAATGGTAACATGTTGTATAAAAACTACATGATGACACATAAAACCATGTAGCATAAGAGTGGAAGTCCTGAAGTCCATGGCGCCTGAACAGCTGTGAAGTCTGTATTCTGTAGTCTATTTCCCACGTAGATTCTCTCAGATGACTCTTTGTCCTCATGAAGCTTGTTCGTGGATGTCTGAGGTGATGCTTTACACCAGGGTGCTGCTTATGAAGATGACATGGCATGCACACATACCTGCAACACAAGAAAAAAAAGAAACAGCAGGCCAGCAGTATTCATGCATAGACATTTTTAGACTTCTGTTGATCGTATAGTGGTTTTAAGTCTGGTGATCATATAGTGTTTTTCTCAATCTAGTTTTAATAATTTGACATCTATGGTCCAGTAAGGTGGGGATAAAACTACTGATAGGGGAAACCTATGGGAAAGTCTTCACCACAAGGTTGGCCCCCGAGGCCTGTTGCACTTCGGTTCTTCCCTGGGCTCCTCACTGGTCTGTGTGTGTCCTAGTCTGTCCCTGTAGTTGGTGTGCAAACTTTACTGTGCGACATCTTCATCCTCTAATGGAACATCAGTCATAACAAACATCATAACTTAAAGAGGATAGGTGAGTGACTGGAGTGTGCTGTAGTATAGCTTTGAAGGCTGTGAGTGTACTTAACTAGCGTTCTCTCAGTGGGAGGAAGTGACAGTCACCTTCCTGTAGTTTTATTTACAAATAATCTTTCATCTTTGTTGTATTTATTTTACATTACTGGGGAAATTAAGCACTCCCAGCCCTAACAGTTAACGCCTGAGCAAGCTGCTCCAACAGTTAGGTGACGTGGGAAGGGGCTGCTTCAGAGTGGTAAGTACAGTAGACTGAGTAGGAGCTGAGTAAAGCTGTTCATTTCTCCTAATGTCTTCTTGCTTTTCCTACACTCTTTCATCCGGTGTCCAGGTTTACCACATTAATGCCAACTGCCCTCCCTCTTAGGACTTTTACGTTTCTGTCGGTTCTCTGTGTTGACCTGAAAGGATGCTGCTGCAATCTTTACTCGGGCTTTAACATCAGAGTCTCTTTCCCAAGTAGCTAATCTGCCCAACTTGTTTTGCAAGCTTCCAGGGGACCATGTTAGATCTAAGAACGGCAAAGCAGATCTGTACTCGGATAAAAGGCCATCAAAGCATGTTCGAACTAGTTGTCCTTTATGATCCAATACCTTCTCTGGAGTGTCAGCTATTCCACTGTAAGCTGCAGCTGACTGACAAAACCTTTCAGTGTATTCACTCACAGTTTCTTCTTTCCTTTGCACACAGTTAGTGATTCTGGACCAGTCTATTGTGGGTCCCATGATATTCTTTAGAATTTTCAAAACACCTTCTCTCAAATCGCCTTTACTGACATGTTGTAGTTCAGAAGTAACAGCAGACTCAAAACTGTTGAATTCAGATTCAGTTAGAATTTGTGACATCAACTGTGTGTCTTCTGCTAACGACATGTCGTAGAGATGCATTTTGCTGATCAATGCTCTTCTAAATTCAATAAAAATTGTGCGTGCTGAGGGTAAGCTCTGGGATAGTCTCTCTATATCTTTAGGTCTTAGCATTTTGGCAACAGTTTGTACTTGGACAACAGAAGAGTTGGGAGGAACACTTTTTAATTCCCTCAATTCTCTGAGATCTTATCCTAGCGCCACATACCTTCACTGAATCTACAGGCACATCAGTTACTGATTGGATGGCTACATCTGTTTCAAAGAAAGTTTTTTAGTCAGTATAATTGTTATCAGGCTGACTAACTTCTTCCACATCAGTTTTTGCTGCAGCTTTGTTGCGGTTCAATTTCTTAGTCAAAGAGGATACTCTAGCACGGAGATCTTTGTTCTGTTCCTCTAGCTCTGAGTTATGCTGAGACTGTTGCCTGAGGTGGGAAAATAAGATTTTTTTTGGAGGTCTGATATGTGCCTAATGATGTGGGGTATTTAGAAAATAAATCATATGTAGTATATGTATGTATATTTTAAGTTGAAATGTCACTGAGTCCCAGGATGTCTTAAAGTCCCATTAGGACAGGATTATTTGGAGTAATGTAATTTTACAACAGGACGTCTGTAATATTAATGGCCAATTTGCACGGGATAAGAAATCTCATTAAAACTACCAAAAGTGGGAGGTGTAACTCTATCTACGCACACCGTCACCATTCTGTCGTCAGTGATCCTATTGACAGGAAATATTTCATATATTTCTTGCGAAATCAGGAAGGAATGTGGCACACCACACTGCATCCTGTGCATAGGCTACTACGTTGCTTCCTGACAGGCACACAACATTAAAGAGTACAGCAGTATATTTCATTGTACACATGGGGTACTTTTTTACTCCTGAGTGCACCAAACCCATCTTGAGTGTTTGCTGCTAAAAAGCTCATTTTTTTAGTTTCATCCGACCATAAAACACAGTCCTGTTTGAAGTTCTGGCAAATGAATATGCTGGAGTTTATTTTTGGATGAGAGCGTTTTCTTTTTTTCATGAAACCCTCACAAACAACATGTGCTGATGTAGGGGCTGTTTGATCTCTTTTTTGTTTTGTTTTTTAGGTTTTCTGACCCCGAGACTTAACTACTTTCTGCAGTTCTCCAGCTGTGATCCTTCTTAGCCTGTAGCCACTCAAACAATCTTCCTCGCCTTGCTTTAAGACAAAATAGACCCACGTCCTCTTACAAGCAGATTTATAATATCTTTAGTTGTTTGGAAATTCTAAATCATTGCCTGATGGTGGAACTGGGAATTTATATTAACAAAATCAAAAAATTAACAAAACAAAACCAAAAAACTGTATGCCACAAGTTTAAGGAACCTGAGAAGGCTGAAAACACACCCTGTTAGTTTTCTTTATTAAACAAAAGCATTATGTTTTGTTTTTATTGTGAGTGTACACAAATAAAAGTGGACCGTTTACAGTAAAGGGAAAAAATCCAAGCGATCGCGCCGGAGCCTCTCAAGGGAAACGAATGAGAGATGTATAAAGTTGCGTTTCAGTTACTCTTTAAATAAATTTGTTTTGGCTAGACTTTTATATGTTGTTTATAACGAATGCCATTATACTTTGTGTTTTATTTTATAATTTGTATATATAATTTTATAGTTGCTTATATTTTCTGATTTTTATGTTCCTTTGTTCGGAATAGTGTAAAATTTAAAGGATTTGTTGACAATTTCTGTTTTTTCTCTTAACACAATTTTGTCTGATATGTGTATAGCAGTTTTTTTTTAATCCATGCAGAAAATGTTTTAAAAATAGCTTGCATTATAGCTTTATTGCATTACAGGTGCTTTTAAAGAACTTTTCACTGTAACTTTTTTGGAGGTGCTTAAATGTAAAACACTGTAATGAATTTGTTGTATTCCTATTTATAAAATACAAATTCATCCAAATAATTAATGTTGTTATATTTTGTCATATATTTACTGCATTTGTTCTAAAGAAAACCGTTTTTATTATTTTGTGTTTATGCTAATATTAATCCTCGTCATATATTTACTGCATTTGTTCTAAAGAAAACCATGTCTAGCCACACATCTATTTTTAACCTCAACATTCGACTGGTCACAATGACCTGGCATGATCTGACCTATAGTCGTCACAACAACATATAACATAATGGATGGGTGACATAATGGATAAATCCATTTGACCTTTTCTTATTAGACATAAACACCAGTTTGGGAGGATGTAAGTTTCCTGCATATACACTGAACAAAATTATAAACGCAACACTTTTGTTTTTGCCCCCATTTTTCATGAGCTGAACTCAAAGATCTAAGACTTTTTCTATGTGCACAAAAGGCCTATTTCTCTCAAATATCGTTCACATATTTGTCTAAATCTGTGTTAATGAGCACTTCTCCTTTGCCGAGATAATCCAGCCACCTCACAGGTGTGGCATATCAAGATGCTGATTAGACAGCATGATTATTGCACAGGTGTGCCTTAGGCTGGCCACAATAAAAGGCCACTCTAAAATGTGCAGTTTAACTGTACTGGGGGGTCCGAAAACCAGTCAGTATCTGGTGTGAACAGCATTTGCCTCTCGCAACATCTCCTTCGCACAGAGTTGATCAGGTTGTTGATTGTGGCCTGTGGAATGCTGGTCCACTCCACTAAAATGAACACATGTTGGGGTTGGGGATGGTTACGTCGATGAACTGCAGTCAGGTCGGGTACGACGATCCAGAGCATCCCAAACATGCTCAATGGGTGACATGTCCTGTGAGTATGCTGGCCATGCAAGTACTTGGATGTTTTCAGCTTCCAGGAATTGTGTACAGATCCTTGCAACATGGGGGCATGCCATAACATGCTGCAACATGAGGTGATGGTTGGGGATGGTTACGCCGATGAACTGCAGTCAGGTCGAGAACCCGATGAGGACGACGAGCATGCAGATGAGTTTGAGTGAGACGGTTTCTTTCAAAAGCAGCTGTCCGGGTGGCTGATCTCAGATGATCTTGGAGGTGAAGATGCTGGATGTGGAGGTCCTGGGCTGGTGTGGTAACACATAGTCTGCGGTTGTGAGGCCGGTTAGATGGACTCCCAAATTCTCTGAAATGCCTTTGGAGACAACTTATGGTAAAGAAATGAACATTCAATTCACGGGCAACAGCTCTGGTGGACATTCCTGCAGTCAGCATGCCAATTGCACGCTCCCTGCATCTTGATTATGCCACAACTTGCGGCATCTGCGGCATTGTGCTGTGTGATAAAACTGCACATTTTAGAGTGGCCTTTTATTGTGAACAATATTTGAGAGAAATATTTTGTGACATATTCGATGTGAAATATCCACAGATCTTTGAAAAAAGATCAATCAAAATTTTCCCAAAAACAAAAGAATGTACATATGGTACATTTTATGTGAGTGTGTGTGTGTGTATATATGTGTGTGTGTGTGTATATATATATATATATATATATACACATATACACACATACATACAGGTGCATATCAAAAAATTTGAATATTGTGAAAAGTTTTTTTTTTTGTAACATTTCAAAAAGTGAAACTTTCATATTTTCTAGATTCATTACATGTAAAGTAAAAAATTTCAAAAGTTTTTTGTTTTCATTTTGATGATTATAGTGTGATGTGGTTCAAAGTGTGGAAGGAAGACAGGGTCGTGACTGGGACTCATACTTTAAAGTTCTTTGGCACAAACAAAAGAAGTGGCGCTCACTGAACTTTCAATTACTCAGCAAATAACTCAGAATATAAATCAGCATACAATTCCTACTCCAGCAAACAGTCTCTCCGTGTGGCTCGAGTTCCCAGACAGTCTCTTGCTTCCCATTTCCTGGTGGCTTTTATCTGGGCTTTCCACACCAATTACTGAAACGAGACACAGGTGTTTATCGTTTGCACTTGACCTACTTACGCACCGCTCGTCTCCTGCCTCTCTCTCCCGTTGCAGAGCTCGCTGAACCACGCCCCCCTCGCCACATACCCCCACCACCCGACTCAGGCCGGGGAGCCCTCCCCCCACTCCTGGAGACAAAGTCAGCTACAGCCATCTGCATCCCCGGCCTATGGACCACCTTGAATTTAAAGGGCTGTAATGCCAGATACCAATGGGAGATCCATGCATAGGTATCCTTCATATGGTGGAGCCACTGCAGGGACGTGTGGTCCGAACAGAGAGTGAATTCCCGTCCCAGGAGATAATAGCGGAGAGTTAGCACAGCCCATCTTATCACCAAGCATTCCTTTTCTAAGGTGCTGTACATTGTCTCTCTCTTCGAGAGCTTACAACTTATTTACAGCACTGGTCTTTCCTCAACTTCTATCTCCTGGGAAAGGACCGCTCTAAGCCCCCTGTCAAATGTATCAGTCTGGAAAACAAAAAAGGGAGAGAAAAGTCCAACCATGTGGTTGGAGTATCCAGTCCATGAGGCGATGAAAGGTGGCCGGAGCCCGGAACAACCCGAAAAGAAGCGTAACAAACTGGTGTTATCCAAATGGTGTTGTGAAAGCGGTCTTTTCTTTGGATAAAGGGGATAAGGGGATCTGCCAATATCCTTTCGTTAAATCCATTGTCGAGTAAAATCAAGCAGAACCCAGCCGATCAAGCAATTTATCAACCAGTGGCATTGGATATGCATCGAATCTCCACACTGATGCTTAAAATGTGGCCAAGTTTTACGCATCCAACAGCTATTAGCCGTAATGACAAATTGGCAGAGCATAAATGTCTAGAAGGTAGAAAAGGATTCTGGCACAATGGCTCTTCCATCACACCACAAACCTGCACGTATTCCAGCAGGTCTTGATACAACAAAAACTTTCCAAGCTTCCATCATAGATCTATAAAAGGGGGTCAAATCTGTTAAAGTTGTTTCATTCAAGTTCAGTAAAAAAAGATGTTTGTCAAGTCCCTCTTTGCCTGCTTTCCTCAAAAGTGGAATATATCAATATCACTGTTATACAGCAGTCTCTGAGCAGCCATAAGTCTAGATTTTATATCTACAAGACCTTGCCCCCCTTCTTTTACAGGCAAAAAAAGCACAGCTGATCAAACCCAGTGCTGCCCTGACCAAAAAAATTCACCAGCATCCTTTGAATGTCTTGAAGTAGTCCAGCGGGAGGCTGTAATACAGTAAAATTATGCCACAGTGCAGAAGCGACCAAGTTGTTGACAACTAAAACTCTCCCCCTGTAGGACAACTGGGGTAGCAACCAGTTCCATCTAGACAATCAGGTGCACACTCTCTCCAAAATTCCCTCCCAGTTTTTTCTTTTGAAACTCAGCAGATCACAAAAACACACCAGGTATTTTATTCCCTGTACTATTCTATTTTAAATTAACTGGCAGGTGTGGAAGATTTTCCAAATTCATTTGACCGGACCAAAAAGCCTCAGTCTTATCCCCATTTACTTTTGCTTATGATGCCCCTTCATACATATTAATGACTCTAGACAAAGCTTTTATATCATTATGTTATTAACAAAAACATAATCTGCATAAGCAGTAATTTTAGTTCTTAAAAATTGAGGCATTGTGGGTATTGATAAACCAGTTAAAGTTTTCCTTATATTAAAAAGAAATGGTTCAATTGCAATACTTTACAACTGACCTGATAAAGGACATCCTTGTCTAATATCCCTTGAAACCACAATGGGCCGACTTAACCCCCCACCTGAACCATACAAGAAGCTCCAGTATATAGCAATTGTATCCATTTGATAAAACCTTGACCAAACCCAAAAGCAACAAGCAGATTAAAAAGATAACTATGATCAACACGATCAAATGCCTTTTCTTGGTCTAAAGCAATCAATCCGACCTCTGCATCAAACAATTTGCAGATATCCAAAGTATCTCTCACCAAAAAAAGCTTATCCATTATAGATCTCTTTGGAAATGCAATAGGTTTGATATTGATGTTGTTAATAGAGCAACAGGTCCCCAGTTCTTTTACGAAGTCAAGTCTCCCTTTTTTGGTAGTAGAGACAATACAGCACGTTGACATGTAAAAAAATGCCCTGGTCCATTCCAATAGATTTCGTCCATTCCAATAGATTTCCCACCAAAAATGCTTGTAAAAATCAGTGTGAGCAAACCAGGTTACCATGAGAGCAACCAGGTTTTAACTGTCCAACAGCAACAGTAAGTTCTTGAAAGGTAATTTGCACATCCAAAGCAGTCCTAGATGTAGAGCAGTGGTCTCCAACCCTGCTCCTTGAGAGCTACTGTCCTACAGATTCAGCTCCAACCCCAATCAATCACACCTGAAGCAGCTAATCAAGGTGTTCAGGGCTACTTGATAATTACAGACAGGTGTGTTGGAGCAGGGTTGGAACTGAAGTCTGCAGGATGGTAGCTCTCCAGGAGCAGGGTTGGAGATCCCTGATGTAGAGTCTATTTGAGGAAGTTCATGGAAAAGTTGTGCTTCACAACTAGAATTGCAAAGATCAGCTTTATAGACAGAAGAATAAAAGTCAACAGCATGATGACGCATTTTTGTAATGTCATTTGTAACCTTCCCATCTGGAAGACGTAAACATGTCATCTGCTTATATTGTGCCACTGAATGTTTTAAATTAAAAAAAATAAGCACTTGGTGCATCCATATCAGTGACTGATGTAAAACGTGACCTCACCAATGCTGCCTTTACCCTCTCATTCAAATGAAAATCCTGCAACAATTTTGCATTAAAATGCCAATAAGATGATTTTCTTGGATACTGTAGCATGTTTACTGAAGTAAAAACAGATGGTGATCAGAAAAACCTATAGGAGAAATACAACAATCCACAACCGTGTTATTAAAATTTTTTTGAAACATAGATTCTATCTAATCGAGCAGCACACTCTATTGTCCAAAATTTTAACCCATGTATATTGTTTGTCAAATGGACACTTGATTCTCCATGTATCTAAAAGTTCAGCCTCTTTCACCAATCTTGACAAATAGTTGGAGGAAAGCATATGAGGTTCTTCATTGTTACGATCATCATTGAAACACTCTGTACAATTCCAATCTCCACCAATAATGACGTCTCCATCACTAAAATCTTGTCTTAAGACATTAGTTAATATACTAAAAAACTGTAGTCACTTATGCCCCACGTTTGGTGCATAAACATTTATAAAATAAATTGTCATCCCTTCAGTGATAGTTTTAACAAGGAAAAGACAACCTTTTACAAATTCTTCTGTTTTTTTCAATTCCGGTGCTCAGATCCATATAAGTGTTTAGGAAGGATAGAATAAAGACACCAGCAAAAGAAAACAGCAGGAAGAAAGACAAGATCACCATGTGATGCACGGTTAACCACTTACAAAAAAAGCTTTTAACCTCTTCTTCTTATCCACTCTTCTAAATTTCCAAAAAACTTAAAAATTTTTTTTTAAAATAAAACATTTAACATAACTCAACTGATCAAGATTCACATTCTTTTGCAGAAACGCCACTGACCTCTCAAATTTATCAACATCAGGAAAAAATTCCTTGATATTGACCTGTTTCCCAAACGTCTCATCAAGAAACCCATTAATTTCCTCTAATGTATACAAAGAGGAATCTTTAATGGATATAACCTGAGAATCAACTTCAGGTCCACAAACAGAAGATTCCTTGTGAATCACATTCATAATCAAATATTGAACCATTTTCGTCTGATACACTGCTTAGACACAGCTCTCTCTTTCTTGAGCCAAAACAAACAGGCTCCTCACATCTTGAACTGGGCCCTGCAACTACCAAAATATTATCTTGCTGCTCATCTGCATTTATATTTTGTACGGTTACAGTATTTGCAGTATTTACATTTTGCTGACGTCTATTCAAATTAGTATCTATATCACTAACATTGACAACATGCTCATTTGCTTCCATAGAGGCGGCGCTGCACCAGAATCACATACCTCTAATGAACCTGCTTGCTCCTCTTGAGTAATGTGCTCCACCACTTCTCCTTCTCCTGAGACAGTAGGCCTATTCCCTGGTTCACGCTCTTGATTATGTGGACATGCAAACTTTTTATGGCCTAAATCGCTGCATTCTAAGCACCTTAAACTACCAGTTGATGTATACACCATATAGGTTCTCCCTTCATGTCATACTCAAAATGAAACATCTAGCATATTTTCTTTTAGATTCTAGAAACATAAACGCATGTCTTCTGAAAGACTTAACATGTCTCAAGGACAGATGTTTACAGCCTAGCGTAATTGTTTTGAAACCACTAGCCAATTTGCCAAACCAAACTAATTCCCGCTCCAACGTGTCATAAGGAATGAAAGGTGGAACATTCGATATCGTAATTTTCGCTGTTGGAGCATGTAACGGAGTAACTTGAACAAAGTTGTCATTTATAACAAGACCATTCTCGATAGGTTGGTTAACAAGATTGTGTTCTTTCAAGAACACTACTACAACTCTATTCATGTGAGAGGCGGACACAATATTCTCATGTCCTGTTTCCCCACCAGTCGAGATGAGCACATTCTCCACTGTGACACATCTGAAGCCATTGCGCAAGGACAAGGACGGTGTCTCCTCATGAGATGCCATCACTCCCTGCACAATATCTACAACAAAATCAACCAAAGGTAAATCAACCTTAAACCATGCAACAACAACAAAAAAAAGAGTAAACGTAATTAAGACTAGGTACAATCACACAGCTCAGTTCTCACCCAACACCACTCTCATCCCACTTCCCAGCAAGAACAACCAAAGAGAAAAAACAGAGAAACAAATACAATCTTCTTTTATCCCTTCCTCCACAACTAAAAACCCAAAAAAACTACAATCTTCTTTTATCCCTTCCTTGATCATTTTGACCCTACAAAGTCCCTCCTTGGCACCGTTGGCCACACCTAAAGAGGCAAAAGGTGACAGTCCATAGAAACATGATTTCTGTTGTGTGCAGATGTCATCTTCAGACTTTTGGTCCAGACTTGTTGCAGTTGCAGTTGGTCAGTCTTTGTTCTCCTTTCAGCCCTCGAGAGCAGACACTGAACATGGTAGAACCCACTTGTTCCTCTTTCTGAAGCAGAACACAAGAAGTGAACTCATGCAGCAGGGATCCTGTGATTTAAAAAGAGCATACGGCACAACAAACAGAAGTATACATGGCATTTGTCATTGTTCAGAGGTTTGATGAGGTCAAAAAGCCCTTAAGTTGATGTACTTAAAAAGATGGTCAAGGTGAGAACAAAAGATGATCCAAAAAGTTCTTACACTGTTTTTGGAAACATTAAAATAAATTGCATTATAACAGAATCAACAATTTTTGATTTTAACACCCTACTTCATCAGTAAGAGTATCAGCAAAATATTCAGTGTAACCAAATATAGAAATTCTTTTGTCCAAAACAATAATTTCAAAAAAAAAATACAAAACAAAAACAAAAATATTCACAAAATTTTCAAAAAAATACACTCACACACCAAAACAACCAAAACCCCTCTGAATCGGACACTTACGCCACGCCCACTCGTTCCCAATCACCAGAATTCTGAACACCTGTGCATCATCACCAGTGCCACATATAAAGCCCTCCGTCACCATCACCCCCATGGTCTGGTCTTGCACCGAACTTACCTGAACGCCCTTTCGTCTAACCTACCTGATCTGCTGAACCCTCTTCATCCTCATCTGTATTCCTGTTCCATCGTCTTCGTCTGAGGTCGCCATCTGTATCACCATCACCCAAAGGAAAGTTATGTTATCACTGTGTCATCTGCGTGTCAAGATTCACCTGTGTCTGAAACCTCTGATTCACAATAAACACTATTGCACTGAATCCTCTGTGTCCTCGTCTGTGTCTGACATATATGTATTTCAACTAAATTTTTTGTACTTGGGAAAGAATGAGAAATACTAATTTACATCTGAAACATGGTAAGATAAAAACTTAATGATTAGGTAAACAAAACAAATGATAATGGAATGAAATCCACAATTATAATACAGTCTTTATGTATAGACTTAAAAAAACGTTTTATGCATACATTCTTGAGGCAGTATCAGACAGATTTGATCCTCTGTGTGAAGATCAAATGGTGTTATCTATAGCCCCTTTCATACTGCGATTCCGGAAAATACACGGGTAATGTGTCCCGGCAAATGTTCCCGGGTCACTAGATTTGGTTCATTCACACTGCCAGTGATTTCCCAGAATATATTGCTTTATAAACATGGCAGCTGATCAGCAACTAGATACATTGTTGTTTATGCTTAATGCTCTAATTACAACATGTTTTTCGATATTGACTTCTTTTCGGAGAGTTAATGCAACTGGGTGTTTCTGAGAGAAGAATATGGATGTTACGAAGACCTCAAGGGGCTGTATTTTGGTCTAATGTCCTCGAAAACTTTACCACTGATCAGTGGCAGCAGCACTTTCGCATGTCATGGACCACGTTTGAGTTTGTTCTGCAATGTTTTGAGTGAAGCCTGAGACGAAAGTCTACAAACTGGAGAAAGCCACTTAAACCACGCTGTAGATTAGCTATTGTTCTGTGGTGGTATGCTACCCCTGGTGAGTACCGCACAATCAGTTGTCTTTTTGGTGAATCCAATCTCTTCAAAACACTACAAATAAATTGTTTGTGCGCTGGTTCACGAAGTGACAGCGAAATTGAAGAGAAAGCTTTTCAAACATTTCATCTCCTTGCCCAGAAGGGAAGCTCTTCAAAACACTATAAATGGATTCGCTGAATGTGGGTATACATTATGTGTTGGTGCAATAGACGGTAGCCACATCCCTATTATTGCTCCCCAGGAAGATGCTGCAGCTAACTACAATCATAAGGGATGGCATTCAATTGTACTTCAAGTTGTTGTCAACCACAGGTTCTGATAAGAATGTAGTCCCTAAGCTGTTGTGATCTTTACAGAAATTTCTGTTTTCATGTATACAGATATTAACTCCATGTCTCCCGAACTAGCTTCACAGATGTGTATGTAGGCTGACGTTCGTGTGTTGTCCAACTCTCCCATTTTCGAAATGGCAGAAGAAAAGGGTGGCTACCTGTTTCCTCGTGAGGTAAGCACTATTTGATTTACTGTTATTTTTGGGCTATTTTTTATATATATATATGAAGATACACCTGTATGCAACCACATTGCATGTTCACAATAGCATTTTACTATATTGCATTTTTATTTTTAAACATAGCTCCATGATTGTGAACGGAGTCGAGGTTCCTGTCCATTTAATTGGTGATGCTGCATACCCGCTCAAGAACATGAAGGGTTTCACAAACCACCATGCTCTGACCCCTCAACAACGGCTGTACAACTACCGACTGAGCTCAGCACGAATGGTTATCGAGAATGCCTTCGGGCGACTCAAAGGGCGTTGGCGGTGCTTACTGAAGCGCAAAGATGTCAACACTGCTGATGTTGGCTGCTTGTTGTGTTCTGCACAATATTTGTGAGATGCACAAAGAAATGTTTCTGCCTGACTGGAACATCACAAATGTTTTACAAGAGCCAGCACAAGATGTTTTTCAAGAAATGGGAGGGCGTAATGCTCAAGTAATTCGTGAGGCTATGATGACTCTGCTATAACTTGTTTAGACTGTTACATGCACATCCATTTGTATCAAATGCTGACAAATTACACATGAAAAACAAATTACACGTCAACGACTCTCAATAAAAAATTATTTATAATTTGTACATTAAATATTTTAGTAATTGCTATACAGTAACAATTAACTCTTAACACAACAGGCCTACTCAAGCTGTGATGATGCAATGGGTTGAACAAGCTGTTATCTGTGTTGTCGGATGTGCTTTGTTGTTGAGAACGGGCATGAAGAGCGGGCACATAATAGGGTGCGGATGCTGGCATACGGCATAGAATTTTGCTCAAAACAGTTTGGGGTGTCCTGTAGCTCGCGCAGCATCGCCGTCTGCTTTGCCAGCTCTTCCTCCCTTCTCATTCGGTTCTCATACTCCCTTTGCTCTACCAACCGAACAAGTTCCCTCTCCTCAAAGTCCCGGTCCATTTTGAAAAAGAGGTCCTTCACCTCTTTCACAATTAAATCAGTCCTGGGCTGGCATGTACTGGCTTTTTTAGCAGGAGGTGGTTGAGGGGATTCTGAAAGGACAAAAGAATGTGGTTTAATAACCTGAGGTAATATTGTATTGTGATACATGGCAGACAAATTACAAAGTAAAGGCAACAGGCACTTTAAACACTTAAACTTGGTTTAATGCATTAACACAATGATATTGGAGGACCCAAAAATAGTACAGTAAGCATTTTACAATGTGTCCAGCAAGGTACACAATAGCTTATAGTTATGTAACTCACCTGGATTGCTTGTCCTGGAAATTTCTTCGACGGTCTCCGGGCTGGACGCAACTGTTACACCAAAGTACTAGAAGAAGTGGCAACTACATCAGAATTGGCCAGTTCTGCTGATAACTCATGTTTCTCATTCCTACAGGGAGACAAGACCATACTTCCCAGTTACACTACTGGGTTAGCCGAGTGGCTTGTTCCCCATATATTGTAACATAAATCGTACCATTGGTTCCCGCTTTTGTTCACACAGAGCTCATTCTGGGACTGAACCTGGCAATGTTACTAGGTCCCCAAACCGGGATCGATCCAGGAATCAATCCCGGGATGTGTTTGTGTTCACACAGCAGGCAATCCTGCAATTTTCCGGGACCAACGTGCAGTGTGAAAGGGGCTTATGTGTCTGTATTTAGCTGTGGCTATGTCAGTCTAATCATGCTTCAAACAAAGAGAAGGAAGTTTTACAATTGTGATGCAAATTTGGTCCTGTTGTAATGGGAGCCAGCATGAGAATGTGAGTATGAGGTGTGATCTGGCTCAAAATGCATCTACACCAATGTTTTTTTTTTTTGTTAAGGAGCATGATATAGTGCAAATTTCAGAGGTATTGAATCCTGCTATGAGAAAAGCATTTTCATTGTTAAGACAATTGTGAAATCAAACTGTGGCCACATGGCAATTCTATGCTCCTGTACACGGCTTAACTGCAGCTATATGGAAAATAGTAGAGTGTACCACTCAGGAGACAAACAAACTCAATATGGACACACATGAAACTCATGCTATACAATTCCAGTATAACAGTTTTTCCAATTTTACACAAGACACATGGTCTAGATACATAGCATCTACAAGCTTTAACCTAAGTGTTACACACACTTACAGTAAAGAATTAATGTGTTTTAAAATAATAAACTCAACTAGTCTTTGTGCACATGTAGTTACACAAACAACTATAATGTGCTCTATACGCACAATGCATTTAGCACAATTACAAATTTGAAAATACAAATACAAATAGCATATTTGTTTAGAGCTGTTTTGACAATAAAAACTGCTTGATCTGTGCAGATTTCTCTCCTGATTCAGACCAGAACACTTTTTCACTGGAGGAAGCGTTATTATGGATTATAGAGTCTATGGTATTTGAGTACACGCCCCGCCCACTGCTCATTCTAACCACGCCCACTAGAAATCTGTCCCTTACCCTCAATGGTTGGAGATGGTCCTCACTGCAGAACACAAGATTCAGGGGGCATGGTTGGATCCAGATCCAACTTCTCATACCTGACCCATATACCTAAACCTACCTGTCTCCACACCCTGATCCCTAAACCCACCCATCTCCACCCCTAAACCTACCCATCATCCACCCCCTATATGTGGATCCAACCACAGCCCCTGGATCTTGTGTTCTGCAGTGAGGGGCTACTGAATGGTTGACTAGATTTATTGCTTACTCACTGTCATGTGACTAATGATTAATTTTGTCATTTAAATGCCTGAATATTTTTGGATTTGGAGTTAATTTTTTAAAGTAACAGTTCACTAAAAATAAAAAAATAAATAATACATACATACAAACATGCATACAATTTTATCATGTTGTTCCAAACATTCACACCATTATTTTTTTCTGTGCAACACAAAATGAAACATTATAAAGAATGCCAGTGTGCTCAGTGCTAAAAAAATTGTAAAGACCTTTACCATGTTTTGCTTCTTAACTCTGGGCCATGGGTTTAATTCCCTGAATACAGTGTGAGTTCCTTTAGATAAGTGCATTTTGAAATGTGAGTTTGACACCTTACTGTTTGGAAAGAGATGAAATCAGCAAGTCAAACAAAAGTCAATACACCATGCTTTTGTTAAAATGCACACCTTTTTGCTTTAAAAATGTTTTTGTTGCCTTGCATTTGTCAAAATCTGAATACTAACTAGTTATAGTGTTCATTTTTTCTATTCAAACTACATTGTGGTTCGAAATTATGTGTAAAATCTAACATAAAAAGTATAAAAAGTTAAGCAACAAAGGCAGAGAAACATTGTTTGTTTTAGTGCTATTATTATAATTTCCATACCATGATAAATGAATAGTTCACTCAAAATTTTCAGAGCAAACCTCTCAAATCAACTGAAAAACAACCAACAATGTAATGCAAAAGAAGACCACACACACAAAAGTGTTTGTAAACTTTCTGTATTCTACAACATCTTTGTACCAACATCTGCAGAGATACAATATAAATACAATTCTGTACATTTTATAATATTGTAAATACTATGTTCATACATTTTATGTACAGCTCCTTGTCAAGGAGAGCAGCTGTTTTCTTTTAAGTAAGGTCTTGGGTTTTCATTATACCTCCATTGACAGCAATAGTATTCATTTCTTATGAGATCCACAGTTCTTCAGGTAAAACAGAGCAATAATAACAGCACTGGTCATGGCACTAAACATACTAGCATTATTCAGGCTATGTCCCAATTTCCCCGATATTGCCCATCTCCCATTTATAGCTATAAAAAACATTAATATTGGCTTTAGTATCACAAACTAATAAAATCTTACTCAATGGTCAAACACAAATGGATTTAAATGCTCGAAAGCTTCATTATTAGGCAGGTGAACCTAGAAGTCGATTATCTAAGAAGACCCTGTTCATGAACAGGGCTTGTGTCAGTACTTTAGGGCATTTCTGGTCTATAGCCGATACGAAGCAGACCGGGTTATCTGCGTTTTGCAATAACACTCCCTACCGGCAAGGGTCTGATAAAGAAAACAAGGTGCTCTCCACATTAGGTGACCTCACTTCCGTCAACCTCCTGAGAAGCGTCGAATCAGTATCTGAGAATGCGTAAAATCTGTGCATTACGTAACTTAATGTGCATCCAGGATAAGTTACTCCAGTGCAAGCGTTCAGACAGTTCTGTTTATAGAAATATTGGCAGTCCTTCAACAGTTACAGAACTCAACAAACCAGTAACGCAACAGAGTACGAGCAACTGGATTGCCTTCCAATCAAAATACCATTAAATCTAAAAAAAAAAATTGACCACAATTTTGAAGTTCTGATGGGCATGTGGCCTTTCAACCAGAAATATGGCACTTAGCATAAATCAGTCGAACACATATACATAAAACACAAGCATGAAACACACTGCCAAAGTAATCTACGTAATAAGTTTGCACAGCAGATTTGAAAGGCTATGTCTTTGGTAATACCTGATAAAATCACGCAAACAAAAAGGTCATAAACAGTAGTACATTCTTACCTAGAACACACATCCAAATCTCAAACTCACTCAAAGTAGTGTTAGGCAATGTTCGATTAATACATTTAGTCATATAAGAAGTGGTAACCAAGTAACCAAGAAGGATGTTAGTATTACAGCTATACATGATATATAAAACAAGTTTGTGCAACTGTGCAACTCTCGACATTCAAAGATGATATAATTTCAACAAGACATAAAGGTAGGGTTTATTGCCATGGAATCAGGGCAACCAACAAATCCATAACGAATCAGAAGGATGGATTCTGTTAGCACTTGGTTTGTCCAGGAGGTGGCTGCTGCTAGTGTCGAAGAGATTATCTACCAACTATTGGGTCACTGTCCTGCTCCTACAGGTTGAGGTTCGGTGTCTATGGACGGAGGCCCTCGAGTCAAACAGGAGGGCTTCACGAAGACGCCATGACCTGTGGCACATCGGAAGTACACCCTTCCTTGGACCGTACCGTTGTGCTTGCCTTTAGAAGGACAAGAAAGGTCTAAGGTTACAAGGAGTTGAGTTGGGATTCAGCAACAAAGAGCAAGAAAGGGAAGAGTTCACTTACCTACAGCAAGGTCCAGCTCTACTCCAACCCAGATGCCTTTGGCAAATTCTACCCCTCCAACGTAATGCACCGTCCCACTCTGTTTGCCCACCCAAACTTGCTCACCGGGGGCCATCCAGTCTGGCAACTGAGCAACTGGTCCGTTCTCGTCCTCACTAGAGTCTGCCAAAGGTTCTGCATCCTCAAAGGACTCAAGTCCTTGAGCTGCTTCAAGCTGTGGCTTGACATGAGGTACTGGGATACTGGGAGACTCTTTCCCATTGTGGAGATGGAACTGGGGTGGGGGATCCATGCCTTGGGTTTTTGCTTGGGGAATGGAGTCTGCCTTCCATTCGATGCTACCAAGGTTATCTCTTATGCCATGATCTACACCCTTAAGGTCCGGAGACATTGATTCCACCTTCCATCTGGTGTTACCAAGGTCTTCTTCTCCTACGCCATCATCTACACCCTTGAAGTCTGTGGGAATCGATTCTGCCTTCCATGCAATGTTACCATGGTCTTCTTCCCCTACACCATCATCTGCACCCTTAAAGTCTGTGAATTCTTGACTGATGCTCAGGATACACTTACGGGGAAGCCGAGGGGAACAGTTCAGGTTGGTACAGTGACGAGAACAGGGCTGAGCAGGAATGGTCTGGGCTGGACAGGATCCCGAGGCACTTCTGGAAGGATGCAACCCTCTTCCGTGTGATGCTTCCTGAGGGTCTGGAGGTTCTTTAATGTTGAGCTGATCGCAACTATCGCTGCCGCTGAAGAGCACGTCGGACAGCGTGGCGTTCGAGGCACTATGAGAGAAGTATCCGCTTGTGCATGTGCTGGCTGTGGGACTACGGGACACTTCTTTTTCCGCAGCCCGTGTCCCTGTTAACACCCCGATCCCAGGTGCCATCTCTCCCTGCACACACATAGCTCCCTCTTGGGTCTCAAGGCTGGCGTTGTACACCTCAAAGTTGGCAAAATCCTCAGGGATGTAAGGCTTCAAGTTTTGGAGCTCCAGAGACCCAAGGCCTGGGTCGCTGGAACGGGTGAAGGCTGAATCCATGTAAGGATCCTCCTCCTCTGAATCCTGATAAATCATCAATGACCAGACAGGAAACAAACATCAAAGAAGTGATCACCCCCTTGTAATGAAACCATGAAGCACATCTACTACTTTATTCAGTCTTTTTGTCCACAACAGTGGATCTACACTGGAAGCATTGAAGCAACATGTCATCTAAGAATTTGTATATATATATATATATATATATATATATATATATATATATATATATATATATAATATATATATATATAAACATTAACTTTAAAATATATAAATTATAAATAAAAAAAATTAAATAGTTCTAAAAACTACATTTAAATTAAAGTTCAATAAATAATATAATCAATTAATTATTTATAGCTATATATTCATCAGCTGAAAGGGTATCGTATAGGACACTTGCAGTGCAGTCAACTCTACTGATTATAAAAGTAGTTGATTTGCAACTAGCAGTGTAATATGTGAAGGGCTGCAGTCAGTGAGTTAAACGCAAGCTGAGGGATTCATGCAGTTATTCATCAATAACATGAAGGTGATGAGATGCAATGAGATGTAAATGGTGCTAAGATGATGATGATGAGCCAGCATCATAAGCTTCATTTAATCAGGAACAGTTTTAAAAAAGTTGAAATACAGGAATTCAACCCTCCTGAACAATTGTTTGTGTATGTAATGAATTTGGTTCTGAGAAGGAATATTTGAAGTTATTTTTAAGCTAATATCAAGGAATCAGATGTGTGGTATGCTGCCAGTTACTTGTCAATAACTGCAATAACTATTTTTTTTTTTTTCAAAAAGTTCTTCAAAAATGTATTTTGTTGTATCTTTTATTATTTAAATATGTTTTATAATAGCATTATATATTCATATGTTTTATATATGTATGTATTATATCATTATTAAAATTCCTTGTTCTTGAAAAGAATTGCAGTATCTTTTGTTATGTTATAAAAAATAAAATATTTATGTTTTATAATTTTTAAACAAATTATACATATTTTTAAATATATAAAACTATATATAAATTATAATTATATAAATGCTATAGTTTTAATTAAAATACGCTTATCAACATCTTTGTAAATAATGATTATGATATGAAAACCCACATATATTTAAGAAAATATTTCATTACTTTTTACTGTTATATAATGTTTTAGATTTAAAAATCTCAAATTTTATTGGAAAAGGTATGAAATGTAAAAAATATATACAACATAGACAGGTTAAAAATTATTTTCTGTGGTAATCGACAGTTTGAACAGGGCCCTTCCTAGTAGTACTAACTAGTATGCAACATACGTGTGTTGACTTACAGCAGCGTGCGGCTGTGTGTGAGTGAGATCAGTGCTCAGTCTGGGCTGTCTGTGATTGGCCGAGCTGCTGATGATATCACCACAGCCCTCACTCTGAGCCCTGGGTCTGGACCAGGGGCCACCAGGGGCCGCAAACCAACGCATGCTCTGCAATCAGGGCACAACAGCACACTTCACACGGGCCATGCAGCACAGCCAACGGGTTACACACATAATCACGCGTGATGCAGACAAGTGAACATGCACACAGCCACAGATTCAGTGCTTTTAAAGGAACAGTTCACCCAAAAATATCAAGTTCATGTTGTTCTGATGTTCCTCATATTATTTTCTAACACAGAACACAACATCAGATGTTTTGTACAAAGACAGAGCTGCTCTTTTACATACAATGCTACAAAGTATTATTTTAAAGTTTAATGTTTATGTATACTTTTTAGTTTTAGTTTAATTTTACTAATATCTTTATGTGCTAGTTAGTTTTTATTTATTTCCAGTTAGTAATGTTAATGTTTCAACTTAAACTAAATGAAAATTAGAAACATTACCAAGGCATCTAAAACTAAGTTTTTCAAATAATATATATATATATATATATATATTGTTTCAATAATAGTTTCAATAATAGTTTCAATGAATGATAACCCTGACCTGACAAAAATTACACAAAAGTGTCAAAACTGTAGTCGATATGATTATCATTTTTATTTTAATTTAATAAAAAAAATTTAACTATACATTTTTTTGTCAGGGTTATCACTCATCAAAACTAAAACTATTGATATATTCAATTAATAAATTACTAACTGGAAATAAATGAAAACTAAAATGAACCAAATCTAAAGTAAAAATAAATTAAACCTAAATATAATAATAAAAAAATAATAAAAATGACAAATTTACTAAAATGTACTCAAATTAAAATAAAAATGGAAAGTATAAATGCAAAAGGATAATTTTTATTATTATTTATAAAATAAAATGCCAAAAAACTGTATTGAAAACCCACATCTTTAAAAGGTGCAAGGAAAACATTTGACTATTTTAACTTATATAACATTTTAGATGTATCAAATCAATATTGTAAAAAAAAAAAAAAAAAAAAATGAAGTGAATTTACATTTTTAGGTGAACTATTCCTTTAAACTCATATTTCAGGTTAACAGGTTCTGCATCATATACAGGTCAGTCCGAATAAATCTGTAATAAATAAATAAATAATCTGTGGGTGTATAAATGGACAGGCTTGAGGGACTGATGCATGCTGTTAACAGGGTTTAAAATTAAATAATATCAGAAGAATCCACAAGCAAAAAAAACAAAACAAAAAAACAATTGAAACATTCACAGGCAATACATATTCCTCAACAACTAAAAACTATATTTTGCATTTTTGTAATTGAAATAATACAGTTTTGTTCCTTATATTTACATTTTTCGCAGATTGATTTGTATGCCTTTGATTTGAACTGAATTAATGTCACTAGTGAGATTCAGATGATGCTTCTTACAAAGCAGGTATCATCTTAGAGATCCTGATCAAATTACCAGCCAACTGGTGGTTTTAACTTGCATTTGGACTTGCACAGCTTCTCTGTGGGCTGAGAGACATTTAAAAACACTTAAAGACAGGCATCAGAGCCTGAATCAATGTCAGATCATAAAATATGTGAGAAAATGGTAGGTGGAAACACAACATGAATGGTTTGTGAGAATGAAACACATAATGGGACCGAAGCATTGAGTTTTTGTGTGTGTGTGTGTGTGTGTGTGTGTGTGTGTGCGCGTATGTGTGTGTATCACCTCCTGTCCCAGCAAAGGCCGTGACTCCAGAGAACGCTTGACTTTGTTCTCCTCCTTCACTGGCAAGAGAGATTTGAGGAACTTGGGCGGTTGAGGAGACAGAACCTTAAACGGACTGGAGTTGAAGAATGTTGGACTCTCTGGCACCGATCCTGAGGAGAATGTTCGCATGAAATGATGCATAAGGGTGTCTAAATGCACTACAAAGAATAACTTAAAAGTACTGACACCCAAAATTGAGAAATTTATGGTAAATGCGGCTTTTAGCCAGGTTCACAATTTACCGTGATTCTCTTTGTTTTTGACAGGCGTGTCTTTTGACAGAGGACTGTTGAGTGAACCTTCATGTAAGTTGGATTCGGTGACGTCTGTGTGACCATCGCAGTGAGTCTGTGAAAATAAAGTCAATGCTCAGACAGAGACATTCACCACATACACACTGTTTATAGTCAGTGATCACTAACCTTCACATCCTCATCCTCACATCCGGACCCATCCGGTTTACAACAAGAGCTCTAAACAAATATATATTATAGTCCTGTTACACAATGCATGGTATTTTGTTTCTGTGCACTAGTAAACGGTAGATCTGGTCTTACGTGCTGGACGTTGGGCGTGCTGAGACTGCGCCGTATGTGTCTGCCTTTAGCGGAGAGAGCTTCCTTTACCGTCACGGCCTGAATGAACACACAAACACACACTAAACGCGTGATCAACTGATAATCGGTTTGACTATCGGTTTGATCCTTCATGATATTTAAGCATTTTTCATAATTAGATATTGTTTTGTAATATTGGATCCACCAATAAATGCTGCCATCATGTGGTCGTTTTGAGGTTTAAGGTAAAGATTTCAAGTAAAGTAATCATTATCGGTTAAAAAAAAAAAAACAATATCGGTCAATCTCTACTAAACTGTCCAGCAGAAACAGCAGATAGAAGTAAAATAATAAATATTGGTTCTGCATATTGGTTACTGACCACATAAACCTGCTAATAATCTGTATCCGTATCGGTTATAAACAAAAAAACTATATCAGTCGATCTCTACTAAATACTCCAGCAGAAACAGCAGACAGAAGTAAAAATAAATATATAATGATTTTGCATATCGGTTATCAGACTCATAAACATGCAAATAATCTATATCGGCATTTGTTTTTAAAAAAATCAGTGTCTGTCTATCGCTACTAAACACTTCAACAGAAACAGCAGTCAGAAGTTAAACAATAAATAAACGTTGGTTCTGCATACCGATTATCAGCACATAGACATGCAAATAATCTATCAGTATCGGTTATAAAAAAAATAAGAATAACTGGTTATTAAAAAAACGAAATAAATATTGGTTCTGCATATCGGTTATCAGCACATAGACATGCAAATAATCTGTATCAGTATCGGTTAAAAAAAATGGTTATAAAAAAAACTAAATAAATATTGGTTTGCATATCGGTTATCAGCACATAGACATGCAAATAATCTCTATCAGTATCGGTTACAAAAAAAATCGGTTATAAAAAATCTAAATAAATATTGGTTCTGCATATTGGTTATTGGACACATAAACCTGCATATAATCTGTATTCGTATCGATTATAAAAAAAACAAAACAATATCAGTCGATCTCTACAAAATGCTCCTGCATAATCAACAGATAGAAGGAAAACAATAAATATTGATTCTGCAAAAAAAAAAAAAAAAAACAATATCAGTCGATCTCTACTAAACACTCCAGCAGAAACAGCAGACAGAAGTAAAACTAAATATATAATGATTCTGCATATCGGCTGTCAGACTCATAAACATGCAAATAATCTATATTGGCATTGGTTATTACAAAAAATAAATGTCGGTTTATCACTACTAAACACTTACAGCAGTTAGAATTTAAACAATAAATAAACATTGGTTCTGCATATCGGTTATCGGGCATATAAACATGCAAATAACTGTATTGGTTATTAAGAAAATCAATTAGCGTTCGATCTCTACTAAACACTAACAGAAACAGCAGATAGAAGTAAAACAATAAATAAATATTGGTTCTGAATATCGGTTATCGTGCACAAAATCATGCAAATAATCGGTATATAAAAAAAAATCTCTATCAGTCGAACTCTACTAAACACTCAAACAGAAACAGCAGATAATGAGAAACATCTGTCCTAAAGTGAAGCCAAACCTGCCGCAGTCTCTCCAGACACAGAATATTGTCCACCTCCAGCACTCCTCTGGTGTATTTCTCTATGTATGTCTCTCCATCGAGCGTCTCCTCACTCTCTCCTCGCGCCGCCATCAAGGCCAGAGTCTCACGCTCCTCCGGCTCCTCAGACGCCTGTTCACGAAGAGAGCATGTGTGTGATCAGTGCATTCAGAAAGACAAACATGAAGAGGAAACAGTGTGAAGTTTGTACCTTTGGTATGTTGGACACGATCTCATACGTCACTCCACAGGAGTACAGAACGTTCTTCAAAGACATCCGTCTCTTCAGACTCTGAGTGAAACTCTATGAAACATCCGTCATGTATTCACATTAAACAAGATAATACTGTTTTTGAACAGTAAGATTTTTAATGTTTTTAAAGAATTCTCTTTTGCTCACCAAGCCTGCATGTATTTGATCTACACATGTGCTGGTATTCGGTAATGCGATATTTCACGATAATGAAAACGCACGATATTGTTATCGTGGGCACTTCAAAATACAGTGAATAATTATTTATTACAAATTATTCAGATTTTTTGAATGCATTTTAAGAATACTTTTCCCATCAACTGGTCACAATGCACAACACGGCTGTATGCTGCGTGAAAGACGCGTGTGCACTCTGACGTAAACAAGCACGGATGAGAAGCGAGACGCTCTGAATGAAAGCGCACTTTCACTCTCTGACAGCAGATGGCACTGAACAGCAGAAATGCAGCCGTTAACCTGAAAACCCTGTAAATAAAGCAGCTGCGCTACTTTCTAAAACATATTTAAATGGTTTAAATAGCCATTCAGATTTGTGTATTCACAGTGGTGTTCATCACAGCACCAAATACTTTAATATTTAGACTTAATAGGCTATTTATTTTGAAACTTTTTTTTTGTTTGAAAATGTTTTGATTCTTTATTGTTCCGTCACTTCACATTAAAGCTTTATTAAATTACATTAGTTAATTCATTAGTAAACATAAACTGTCAATGAAAAATAATTCTAAACATTCATTAATCTTTCAATGTTTAATAACATGTTAAAATAAAACGTGTTTATTTAATTAAGTAACGGTTGTATTTTTAAACAAAGATTAAAAACTTCTTTTAGTAGCAAATGTAGCTATTGCTTTATTATGTATTAATGCATTAACTAAGGTTATTTAGTGAGATCTTATTGTAAAGTGTTACTTATTGCCCTTTATAATTCTTTTGCACTTTAATCTGTTTGAATTGTTTTACTTTATACGTTTTGTGTATTACTTTATTGTATGTAAACGTTCAGTTCTTTTTGTTATAAGAAAAGTATAAGTTATTAAACCCGTTTTCTACTATTTAAAATAACTCTTTTCTATGTGAATATCTGTTAAACTATAATTTATTTCTGTGATGTGCAGCTGTATTTTCAGCATCATTACTCCAGTCTTCAGTGTCACAATGTTATTATCTTCCTTATTGTTGAAAACAGTTCATGCTCAAGAAACGATTCTGATTATTATTATTATCAATATTTAACAGGTGAGTACATTTTTTTCATTATTCTTTGATTAATAGAAAGAGCCAAAGATCAGCATTTTTCTCAAATAAAAGCTTTTGTAACATTATACACTGTACCCTTCAAAAGCTTGGAGTCAGTATAATTGTTTTTGTTTTTTGGGGGGAAAAATGATAGAAATCAATACTTTTATTTAGCAAGGATGCTTTAAATTGATCAAAAGTGATGATAAAGACATTTATAATGTTGCAAATGATTTCTTTTTCAGATAAATGCTGTTCTTCTGAACTTTCTATTCATCAAAGAAACCTGAAAAATTGTACTCAGCAATTTTCAACAAATGTTTTTTGTATGTTTTTTTGAGCAGCAAATTAGAATATTAGAATGATTTCTAAAGGATCATGTGACACTGAAGACTGGAGTAATGATGCTGAAAATACAGCTTTGATCACAGAAATAAATTAGATTTTAAAATATATTCAAATAGAAAGCAGTTATTTTAAATATTAAAATATTTCACAATATTACTGCTTTTGCCATACTTTGGATCAAATAAATGCAGGCTTGGTGAGCAGAAGAGACTTCTTTAAAAAAACATTAAAAATCTTACTGACTGACAGTGTACATAAAATATAAAAATGAATAAAATAATTAACAAGAAGAAATGTGAGAATGCAACTGAAAGGAGGGAAATCAGAGTTTGAGACGCAGAGTTGATGTGAAACAGCAGTGCACAATAATTACACTTTTCATAAAGTACTTAAGATGTGAGTGTATGGAAGCCTCCCAGTGTTTGCAGACCTGTTTGTTGTAGATGTTGACGGCGATCCTCTTGCGCAGCACCAGCTCCACAGACGCCGGGTGACTGAGCTGAACCGTGGCTTTCACGATCAGGTAGATCCGCTCGCTGGGGGCCGTGATCCGGTTCAGATGGATGGAGTCGTGGATGGAGGAATCCCAGGAACACACAGCTGACACCTGAGAGCAAGAGACAAGACATCAGTCATATATGAACATCATTAACACTTACACGCCGGTCATACTTCTCAACTAACAACACACTCATACATCAATGCAGAAAAACCTTAGAGAGGCTTAATCTCACAAAATCTCCAGGTCACATTTAAAAAATAAAAAGTGACCCTGCAGCACAAAACCAGACTTAAGTCTCTGGGGTATATTTGTAGCAATAGACAACAATACATTGTATGGGTCAAAATTATTGATGTTTCTTTTATTCCAAAAATCATTAGGATATTAAGTAAAGATCATGTTCCATGAAGATATTTAGTAAATTTCCTACCGTAAATATATCAAAATGTAATTTTTGATTAGTAATATGCATTGCTAAGAACTTCATTTGAACAACTTGAAAGATGATTTTCTCAATATTGAGATTTTTTTGCTCCCTCAGATTCCAGATTTTCAAATAGTTGTATCTCAGACAAATATTGTCCTCCTAACAAACCATACATCAGTGGAGAGATTATTTATTCAGCTTTCAGATGATGCATACATTTTGAAAAACTGACCCTTATGACTGGTTTTGTGGTCCAGGGTCACAAATGAAAAGAAAAAAGATAAGAAAGCTCATTTTGTTTTATAAAGCATATATGCATAGATTATGCTTATTTAGGACAATTATTTTTAGACATTATTTTCGTCAGTTCAACATCCTAAAAAGTTTTTTTTTTTGCATTATTCTCATTGGTTAAATTTAATTAAATTAGCATTACCATAATTTCTTGTCCAAAAAACAAACAAACAAAACAAAAAAAAACAAACTAATGAATAAATAAATTAATTAAAATAACTAAACAAATAAACCAGAAAAAAGAAGAAGAGGAGGAGGAAAAAAAGATAATTTGTATAAAGCAAATTATAGGTCCATTATGATTTTTTTTTCTTTCATTCAAAGTCAACATCACAAAATCACACATTTTGATGAATGTAATGCATCTTGACAAGTTTTTTGTTGGTGTTGTAATTTGTATTACTCTCACTAGTTTATTATTATTTTATTAGATTAGCACTAAAATTTTTTGTCCACAAAAAAATAACAATAATATATATATGTATGGGTCAAAGACGAAAAAAGGGTTTAAGTGAGTGTAATACTGCTTTAAATTGTTGTTGCCCCGCCCCGAAAAAATGTTCTGTTCAATTTAATTGCAATTTTGTTTTTGTTTTTCCGAGCAAAAAATAAAAATCATACATTTTTCCCTGATTTACAGAAGAGACACACTAAAATGTCATTCAGAGTAACAATCTCGTCAGGCATATTTACAACAAAAATCAATTTATGACATATTAAAAGACTAACTACTTTCCCCCAAATACTAATTAATTGTAATTTTACATTTTCAAAATTTGCCACTATCCGAGGTTTTGACCATTTTCAGTAAGAATTTTTTACTCATTTAAAACACAATCAAATTGAATATGCTCCCTTATTATTTTATATATTTTAATATGTACATGTCAGAAATAAGCATGTTGTTTGAATTTTTGCATAAATATTGTGTTACACTGAATGACAATGTAAAATTATTTAAACCAAATTTTGACATTTTATTCTCCCAAAACTTTTTTGAAACCTTAAAAAAAGACACTTTTGTTAATTTTAATGTGCTTTTTATGGATTTAAAATCACTTTTTTTAAAATTTCTTCTGATGCAGACATCTTAATGTCTTTGCCCCATATATAATTAACAATATACTCATAATATAATAATATACTATTATTTTAGTACCATCACAAATTATTTTTCAAAGTAAGACATTTTATTCTAGAAAACCTTAATTAAATATAATAATAAAATTATCATGCCAGTAATGCATCCAGACATCTTACTTGTCTTTTTGGTAATTTCCATTATTCACATTTGGTCATTTAAATATGAGAAATCCTAACACATAAACCTCTCAAACCGGACAACCATGAGCTCTGAGGCTGTTCAGTGTTTATATCAGTGTCAGTGTCATATGAACAGGTGTAACTCCGGTCACCTCGTCATGGCTGTGTCTGATGATGGGCAGGTAGAAGAACGGGCTGCCGTGCTCTTTGGGGAGGATTGAGTTAACACCGGCAGCGTGAGGACCGGTCAGCTGATCGCTCACCGTCAGGTTATCAGCTGCAAAACACACATTACAGATGAAATAACCGGCACAAGCAAACCAGCCTAAATCACTGATCTGACAGAGTCATGTAAACCAGAAAAACATTGCAGATCAATAAATCTCACCATTCAGATCCAGGAACAGCACGGGAATATGAGCCTCCATGCCAGCAGGGGGAACCTTGAGCAACAACAGCACAACACAAAATACTTCAATTAATTTGAGTGCTGTGAATTAATCACGATTAATCGCATCTATAATAAAAGTTTTTGTTTACATAATATATGTGTGTACATGTCTATATTTATTATGTATATAGAAACACACACACATACAGTATATATACTGAAAATATTTACATGTATATATTTATATTCATATAATTTAAATTATATATAACTATATTTAATATATAAACATAACATGTTTCTGAAATATATACATGCATGTGTTTGTATTTATATATACACAGTACACACTCATGTAAACAAAAAACTTTTATTTTGGATGATTAATCGTGATTAATTGTTTGACAGCACTAGAAATGAATGTGTTTAATTTATATTTAGCACTATTTAAATTAATGTATAACAGCGAAGTTATAGTGTTTTTACTTTATAATTTTATTAATTTTCATTTTCCTTTAATTAAATTTGATTTTTAAATGTAACAGCGTAATATATTTACTTTTTTTTCATTTTTGTTATTTTATTAATAATGAGAAATGACTTTAGTGTAAATCATATATATAATTTTTTTACTTTTATTTTTGTTTTGTTATTTGAACATATATATAATTTTTTTACTTTTATTTTTGTTTTGTTATTTGAATTTTATCTTAATTTATTATCATGTTTTTACGTAAATAAATTCTCCTCTATTTTATTTGGTCTGTTTCTTAATAATAACTAATATAGGACCCTATGATTTTCAGCAATGTGGAAAATGTGGACGGAATCATGGAATCAAGTCATAAAAATTTAATTTACTGCATAACGTGAAATGTCAGGATTTGCCAAATTTTGAATGAATAAATCAAAAGTAGGTCAGTATACTTAAATCAAAATGTGAAATCCCGTTTCTTCTGAGTAAAGCTATCATCAGATGTAAAAACAGAAACATAAAGGTCTTCACATCAGCCCATCAAAATTAAAGTTTGATTCAGCTTGAAGAAACCGTTACAGAAAGTTCATGGAAAAATTTGGTAAAAAATAGTAGCAATAGACAACAATACACTGTATGGGTCAAACTTATCAATTTTTCTTTTATGGCAAAAATCATTAGGATATTAAGTAAAGATCATGTTCCATGAAGATATTTAGTAAATTTCCTACCGTAAATATATCAAAACTTAATTTTTGATTAGTAATATGCATTGCTAAGAATTCATTTGAACAACTTTAAAGAAGATTTTCTCAATATTTAGATTTTTTTGCTCCCTCAGATTCCAGATTTTCAAATAGTTGTATCTCAGACAAATATTGTCCTCCTAACAAACCACACATCAATGGAAAGATTATTTATTCAAGCTTTCAGATGATGTATAAATCTCAATTTGTATATATTTCTGAACAGATGCATAAATTAAAAAAATGGAAAACGACTGGTTTTGTGGTTCTGGGTCACATGTCACTCTCTCAAACAGCTTGTCTTCTAAAGCTGCTAGGATTGAGCAGGACTGGTTTACACTGGTCTCCAGTGGTTCAGTTCTCACCAGTGCGCCGGGGCCCCCGGGAGCCCGCTGCCAGGGGCCGGAACCAGCACGGCGTTCCTCTCCTCCGTCAGACCCACCCACTGCTCCACCAGCCGAGCCTCCCGCTCCACGTCCTCCTCGCACTTCTCTGGAGAGCACAAGCCATTACATCACAGATCTCTAAATCTTGCTGTATCAAAAGCACAGAAATGTTGGGGGTATCTGCTCTGTGTGAGAAAAATGTTCTTAGATGATACATCTCGAAAAAATGTTAATGCCCGGGCTTTGTTGTGGTTGTATTTGGTTGTGATGTTTTTGTTCTATCAGTTTTCGTCATGATGTCTTCTAAGATTTGTCTGTTTGTGAGGTTGATGTTGTGTAAAATGCCCTGTGAAGGGACAAATAAAGAGATTACTACACCAACCTGACTTATTGATGATCTTCTTGATCTGCTCCTCCAGATACTCCCTGCGCTTGATGAGGGCTTCAGACCAGCGCTCCCGGACACAGTTCAGATCCTCCTCCTGCAGAACCACATACAGAGCTCAGGTTCGCTGCCGTCGGTGGGCCATTAAGGCTCGTTTGAGACAGAAAATACATCAAAAACTTGAAGATCCCATCTGAAGTTGATCGCACTGATCAATCCATCTCACACCGTGTCTACAATAAACACCAGCAGCGTGATGCCAAATCTCAACACTATTGTGTAATTTTTAAATTTTTAAGCCTAATTATATAAAACTGAGATATATATTGAATATCATCAGAAGGCTGAAAAATATGGACCAATATAAACTAATGGTATATTAAATATTATTATAGATAAATACCGAGAAATATATTGAATATCATCAAAAGACTGAAAAATATACATAAAAAAAGAAAAAGTTTCATTTATATAATGTTATTATGATTATACATATCACAAAAATATATAACATAAAATAAATATTAATATACACATTAACACATATAAAATTATTATACAAAAAGTTTAATATTTTGCACATTAAAAATGCAATAAAATAATATACATATAATATAGAATAAAACAGTACATTTAAAATATTTTCATTTATATAACAATACAGGACATATTAAAAATGAAAAAGTTTCATATAAAACTCTTTCATTTTAAATATGTTCTATATTTTTCAGCCTTTTGATAATATATATATATATATATATATATATGTATACACACACACACACACACACACACACACACAATCACAAAACTAGTCTAATGACATGATCTTTAAATAATAAAAAAGCAAACCATAATATGCTACAAATTATATTAAATAATTTTTTTTTTTTTGATGTAATTTTACAGCATGAATAATGTGGGGTTTTTTTTCTTTATTTCTTGGTTTTATCTTTTCTATTTAAATCTATTTGTATTTTTAAACTTGTTTCTTAAAAAAATACAAATAAAAATAAATATATATATATATATATATATATATATATATATATATATATTATATATATATATATATATATATATTATTATTATTTTATATGATTTTGAATTTTATTCATTGATTACATCAACAACATATCATCATACTAATAAAATAACAAAAAAATACTCCTTTCTGGTCTGATTTAAAATCATCTTTTGTATGCATTTTTGTATGCATTACATTATGCCAATAATAAAATAACAGATTTCAGTGTAATCCAGCGTAGACACGGTGTCAGGTGCAGATTTGGAACCAAGCATTCAATACTTACACAACATCAGAATAAAAACACAGATGAATGAACAATTAAATGCGTATTAAATCCAGTGTGGTGTTTTCAGACAGATGAAGCGCTTATACTGTACGCAGCTCCATCTAGAGCGGCTCAAACGCACGTAAACATGCAGAATCAAGCAGCCATGCACTGATCATGTGACCGGTGAAGACAGCCGTGTGTTAGTGCAGGAATCTCTCAGTGAGATTATAATATCAGCCTCATTAATGGACAATTATGATCTTAATTTCATCACACTCCTGTCTGAAGCACATGATCAGCAGAAGTCAGAATACCTGATAACTATCCATATCGGTGTCTTCCTCCCTCTGCTGGAGAGAATACAGCCTGTCACACTCAGATCCACTGATGGACTCACATTCACACTCCAAACTCTTGTGCATTGTACCGATAACAGTAACAAAGTTGGACCACACCGATAACCGATAACCGATAAATCAACCGATAATGGATGCTGAATGAAAACTGAAACACTGCAGAACTTTATTACAAAACTAAAAAAGTACTGAACCATAAAAATATATAATCTACTTTAAATTAAATAAATATATAAAATAATATTTATATATTAATTATACCTTGATCATGCATGTCATTTAATTTTAATATTAATTCTTTTTTTCTTCTTTTCTCCTTTTCCTTTCCCACTCTTTCTATTTTTTGCATTTATATTTTTATTTTAACAATGTTGTACTTCCGTAAAAATAATAATAAAAAGAAAACTTCTAAAGTCTAAAATTTTAAGTGAAAAATGCTGCATATGTTATTTTAGTATCCTATTATAGTTTTTGTTAACATTTTCAGTTAGATTTTATTTTTCTATTTTATAATTTATAATTTTAGTTTTCATGTTTGAGTTTATTTCACTCTAATTATTTTAGTTTTGAACTAAAATGAAAATGACAGATATTGCATTGGCAACTAGCTAAAATAAAATAAGTTTAAGGTTTTTTATATTTTATTTTACTTCAGTCAGTGTTATTTTCATATCAATGAGATACTATTGTGTTTTTTATTAGTAGTTTGAATATAGATTATTTAGATTATTTAACATTTTATTAAGGTTTAAGTAATGTTTTTTAAACAATTTTTTAAAATATGTCTATATAGTTATTATTTAGTTTTTATTTCCATTTAGTTTTAGTTATTTTAGTACATCAAGCTTAACTAAATGAAAATGAGAAGTGTTTCCTTTGGAACTATTTAAAATGCATTTAAGTTATATATTCTTTTTCTTTCAGCTAACATTTATTTTAAATAAAAAAAAAATTTTAATGGTGTTAATTTTAGTTTTAGTTAACTAGAATAACCCTCATTTCAATTCATGTTTGTATCACTTGAAGTAATGAAAGTGTTTTCTTCTCTGCCGTGTGTTGTGTTTCTGTGGGTCTCACTGACCTGATAGCTGTCTAGAGGTCTCTGTAGTTTGGTGGATCGAGCGGAAACGCAGCCGATGGAGACGGAGAGCATGGCCTCCACCAGCAGCGGAAGCGTCCCCGAGTGCTGGACCGGCAGGACGCTCACCTGCAGCCTTCGCGAGTGACCCTGAACACACACACACACAGACGCTCATGCTCCTGAATATCAGCAGCTCTCATTAATAAATGCAGACCGCAGTCGCACCTGGCGCAGCTGAAACACTCCTCCAGTGCTGTCGTCTCTGCTGGGATGAAGCTCTACAGACGAATACTCGCCCTGTTCGTTCAGCTCCTGTATGGAGACCCACAACTCGATCTGACGCGACACTTCACTCCACCTGTCACACACACACAAATTTACTATTTAAACTGTACTATTACATACTATTTAAATATACACAAATTCACACTATTTAAATATGAATTCTGCGTGTCTCTGTGTTAATGAACGGCGCAGACACGTGGTTTTGTTTACTACTCGTACTGAAGCGCGCGTGATGCTTGTGGTGATATTAATGTCTGCACTCTCGCTAAATGAGGACATAAATACATGGACAACATCTCCAGAACTGCTCTGAAAGACACTTCATGAGCATTTGACCGTTTCATTTGAGTAAAACTATCCTCATATCACATACACACAGAAATGCAAAGGTATTCACAGCAACCCGTCAAAATAAAAGTTTGGTTTAACTTGAAGAAATTGTTGCAGAAATACATTACTATTGTTCAGCAGAATGTACATAACAGGCTACTACTACTAAAATTATAAAAACCTTATTTTTAAGGAATAATTATACAATATTTATTTAATGTTTTAATTGTAATATTAAATCCCCTTTATTTTTCAAAAAAAAAAAAATTGTTTAATTTTCATTAATTAAAAGATAAATTAAATTGATGTTTTATCTCTTAAAAAATGTAAATATAAAACACAGGATTTCTGAGGGGGGAAAAAACTCACAAAGCTATTGTAAGAAGAAACTTGTTTTTATGCTTTCAAATCATTAGACATGCGTGAGACAGAGCTGCTGCTCCAGAACAGTTTTGAAAACCATTTCAGAGACACATTTTTAAATGTGACTAATATAAAATATATTCCATGCATGCACACTTTTGTGCATGCACGCTTTAATTGCCTTTTTGGTAACTTCATGACTTAACTGACCACGACATTACATGCATGTAGTTTATTTCGTGCTTTGATATGAAAGGATACATGCTACAGTGTGCTCCGGAGCCTTTGTGCGTGCAATTGAAGAGCTCATTTATAACATTACATTAAAACATTTTGTCAGAAACTCAAGTAAATTAGCCTACATATTAATATGTTTGGTTGTATAATGTTTTTTGTGTGTGAGGAAACGCACCTGTCTCTGAGCGTCCGTCTCTTGGCCTGTAGTGCATCCGGCTCCAGCACAGACCGGCCGTTCCCAGCGTAGCGGTGACCCCAGACCTCGATGGCCAGAGCGCCGTCTGAGATGAACTCCAGAAACTCCTCGGTCACATGCACCAGGAAATCCTGCCCACAGAATCACAACGAGAGCAGATCGATTCATTTATCAAACTCTTGAGTAATTACATTTAAAATAATCATAGTAACAATAATATTTCAATGAGTTGCATACAATAATATCTTAAGTAAATAAAAATAACAACAATAATAACAATAGCGGTTATATTAAATTTTTCATTGTGATATTTGATAAAAACATTATTATTTATTATTTATTAATGATAATAATAAAAAAAGAATAATAATCAATTATAGCACATTAGGAATAACAAATAAATAGATAAACAGTAAGTAAGTACATAGACAAATCAATTAATTAATAAAAAAATAAATGAAGGAATAAAAAATGAATACAATAAAAATAAATAGGAAATAATAGTAAAAAAAAAAAAAAAAAAAAAACAATAACAAAAAAAAAAAAAAAAAAAAAAAAAAAAAATACATTTCAGAAATCATATATTATGGATATTATAGGTATAATATTCTATTATATATAAATATAAAAATCAACAATCACTTTCTGGCATTGTACACTATTTTATTGTAAGCACTTTGGCAAACTGCTTATGTTCCGCTAGGATTATTGTCATTAACTAAAACTAAAAACAAACAAACAAAAAAATGTTACTTTAAATAAACTGACATAAAACAGAAATCTAAAATCAAAACTATAAAAAGCAAATAGTATCGCATTGATACTAAAACAATTGAATGTTTTTACCCTGCAGTGATCAAAGCGCACAGTGAAGTGGGCGTCGGCCTTCTGTGAGGGGGGCGTGTCCGGGCTGACAATGGGCGGAGCCACAGCGGGCTCTGATTGTTCCCAGAAGGTGTACTGACAGAAGACGAAGTTGGAGAGGTTTAGAGGAAGACCAGACGCCTCTCTGATCCGCACCTGAGACGAAACAAAACGCAAGCGCTGCAGTGAGTGACAAATATGATCATATTTGTGTATATGCAAAAGTAATTATTTTCATTAAAACTTCACAATCAGATGACATTCATAAATTCACTTATACACTAAGAGTAGCATTAGTGATTAATTCATTATTTTCAACCCAATCTGATGCTTTCCTTTAGACATTTAAATCACCATGATTTGCACCAACAATGTTAAATTAACCAAAAAAAAAAAAAAAGAATAATAATATTTAAATTTGCATGTCATAAAAACATTAGTATATATATATATATAGAGCAAGGGCTGAAGGATTTTTTTTTCTGATAACAAATGTGATAAAAAAATTTAAAAAATAAAAAACTCCAGGTTTGCTGTGTTTGTTTGTAGGGCTACATAAATAATTTAAATTAAAATATTTTTTAAATGAGAAATTATTAATAAATATAAATAAATTGCTAATTAACATATCTGTAAATAAATAACACATTTATATATACAGTATATATAATACACATATTCATCAAAATGATAATTATTTAATCAAATAAGTATTTAAGAAAAATAATATAACAGTAATAATAAAAATAATAATTTTAGAGTAAAAAACATAATTAAAAAACTATACATATATACTTTATTTGTTTGTATCAGTGTGTGTGTGAAATGAAACAAAAATAAATAGATAAAAAATCATAAAGATTACTGTGTGTGTGTGTGTGTGTGTGTGTGAAATGAAACAAAAATAAATAGATAAAAAATCATAAAGATTACATGAAATATTGATTATTAATTAATATTAGTGCTGTCAAACAATTAATCATGATTAATCGCAACCAAAATAAAAGTTTTTGACATAATATATGTGTGTGTACTGTGTATATTTATTATGTATATATAAATACAAACACATGCATGTATATTTTGTAAAAATATTTATATGTATTTGCATGTATATATTTATATTCAGATAACTTAAAATAAAATATATTTATTATATAAACATTACATATTTTTCTTAAATATATACATGCAACAGTACACACTCATATATAAACAAAAAAAAAACAAAACAAACTCATATATTATTTAAACAAAAACGTTTATTTTTGATGCGATTGACAGCACTAATTAATATATAAATAAATTCTTAATTAATATAGCTATAAATAAATACATTAATTATTATCAATAATTAATTATACATATTTATTATATACACATATTAAAATAAGAAATACTGCCATTCTAATATTTTCCTGTAAAAATTAAGTATTTAAAATTAAAAATAAAAAATTTTAATGGCCATCTTATTTTCAAACATTAAAGCATGAAGCTTTTATTTTGGCGGGAAATGCAAGGAGGCGTTCTCTTTTATCGACAACAGTTTCTCAAGCTGTCGTTCTCAAATGTGTGTTATAAGTGAACTGTACCCTGCAGGTGAGTTTTCTGGCCATGTGGACGATCTCTCCGTTGTTGTCCATGACCTCGTATCCGCTGCTCTGGCTGGAGTTCTCGGAGGAATCGTCTCCTCCGGCCAGACGCTCGGGAACGACGCCGCTCACCCGCAGCAGCTCCACCTGCAGGCGACCTGCCACCTGCCAGCAGAGATCGAGACCAGATGAGAAGCGCCTCTAGTGGTGAGTTCACACCAAACACTGATTCAGTTTAATTTAATTGGCTAAGGCTGTGACGGTGAGGAATACTGGTATCACCGCGGGGGGTTCCCTCTTTTTCTTGCTTTCCTTCGCTTGTAAAAGCGCATTTTCCGTTCACTTTCAAATTAGCAGCAATTCGCCGTAAAGCAATAGTTCATTTTTAGTTTGTTTGAGTTTGTTAGCTCACCTCCCCCTGCTGGCTGATGATGGGAACGGCGTACTGCAGCTTCACGTCATGAAACAGACACTCCAGGAAGACGTTTGCCACGCCGATCAGGTTGTGATTCTCCTGCGCTTCATAGAACGGATCGAACACCTACAAGACCAAAACTTTAGAACCTTTCGAAGAAACACATAAGAAAAAAAAACCAAATCAACCAAAACATCAAAACAAGAACAAACATCTGCCGACAAGGTCAGAAAAATTACCTTTTCGAAAAAAATGAGTAAATAAA